>NC_091977.1:339479045-339565248 GCF_044704955.1 Pristiophorus japonicus | reverse complement strand
CCCCCACCTCTCTCTCTCTCTCCCCCACCTCTCTCTCTCTCTCTCCCCCCACCTCTCTCTCTCTCTCTCTCCCCACCTCTCTCTCTCTCTCCCCCCACCTCTCTCTCTCTCTCTCCCCCACCTCTCTCTCTCTCCCCCCACCTCTCTCTCTCTCTCTCCCCCACCTCTCTCTCTCTCTCCCCCACCTCTCTCTCTCTCCCCACCTCTCTCTCTCTCTCCCCCACCTCTCTCTCTCTCTCCCCCACCTCTCTCTCTCTCTCTCCCCCACCTCTCTCTCTCTCTCCCCCACCTCTCTCTCTCTCTCCCCCACCTCTCTCTCTCTCTCCCCCACCTCTCTCTCTCTCTCCCCCACCTCTCTCTCTCTCTCCCCCACCTCTCTCTCTCTCCCCACCTCTCTCTCTCTCTCCCCCACCTCTCTCTCTCTCTCCCCCACCTCTCTCTCTCTCTCTCCCCACCTCTCTCTCTCTCCCTCTCCCTCTCCCCGCCCTCTCTCTACCCCTCTCTCTCTCTCTCCCCCTCCCGCTCAGCGGCACGAACGGCTGCAGAATTCTCCCTGGCTGATGCATTTTCACACAGGTAGGAAGATGGTTTATTTAATCTTTTCTTGGCTTATAAATGTTTATTCAGGTTGGATTTATTTGTATAATATTTGTAGAAGTATAAATAAGGATTTATTGTCGAATTTAATGAGTTCCCTTCCCCCACCTCGTCTGGACGCCTAATTTGTAACCTGCGCCTGATTTTTTAATGTGTAGAACAGGTTTTTTCAGTTCTACAAAAATCTTCACTGGCTCCATTCTACTTTAGTTTGGAGTACATTTTCACTGTGGAAACTTTCAAATCAGGCGTCAGTGGCCGGACACGCCCCCTTTTGAAGAAAAAATTCTGTTCTAAACTAGAACTGTTCTACCTGACTAGAACTGCAGAAAAAAAAATGTGGAGAATTGCGATTTCTAAAATAGTCCGTTCTCCACCAGTTGTTCCTAAAAATCAGGCGCGAATCATGTGGAAACTTGGGCCCATTATGTTTTGGTAAAAATAATGAAGTCACATATTTCTTGGAAAATAACAATCTAAATGAGGTAGATGAGCAAAGAGATCTGGGAGTACAAATACACACATCACAAAGTAGGAACACAGGTTAATAAGGCCATTAAAAAAGCAAACCAAGCTTTATTTCTAGAGGGATAGAATTGAAAAGTAGAGAAGTTATGCTAAATTTGTATCGAACCTTGGTTAGACCACACTTGGGAGTACTGCATACAATTCTGGTTGCCATATTATAAAAAGGATATAGAAGCACTGGGGAGGATGCAAAAAAGATTTACAGGGATGATGCCCGAAATGCAAGGTCATACCTACCAAGAAACAGTCTAAGGCTGAGGTGTGATCTGATAGATGGCTATAAAATTATGAAAGCTTTTGATAGACAGAGAGTTTCCCTTGCGGGAAGAGCAATACTAGAGGCCATCAATATAAGATAGTCACTAAGAAATCAAATCGGGAATTCAGAAGAAACTTCTTCACCCAGAAAGTGGAACTCTTGGAGTGGTTGAAACAAATAGTACAGATGCATTTAAGGGAAAGCTAGCTAAACATATGAGGGAGATGGGAATAGAGAGTTATGCTGATAGAGTTAGATAAGGAAAGACTGGAGGAGGCTCAAGTGGAGCAGAAACGTCGACAGCGACTGTTTGAGCCAAATGGTCTATTTCCGTGCTGTGTATCCGACGTAACCCCAAGTAAGAAACAAATCCAGAACAGAAAATTATTTTTTTTACATTGTGCTATTCATTAAGAGGTCCTCTGTAAAAGGGTTTTAAAACTTAGCAATGTCATGGACACAGTTACCAAAGTGGTCAATTACATTTGAGCTGAAGGAATAAACAGAGGCAATTTGTAACTCTGTTTGAGGAATGTGACTCTGAACTCTCAGATGTTCTGCATCATACCAACGCAAGATGGCTTAGCTTAGGTAACGTTTTGAAAAGACTGTGGGAACTGAAAGACGAGATTTGCTTGTTTTTGAAAATCAAAGAAAAAGATTTGCAATTTCCAGAGTTGACCAAAGTGGATAGGATCCCTGATTCACTGTTGATATCATGGACCACAACAACAAACTGAATTTAAAACTGCAAGGGAAGGGGCTATTTGCTCATGATTTGCATTTCAGTATCAAGTCATTTATGACAAAGTTACTCCTTTTCTCCAGTCAGAAAACAAGCAGTTGAGCTGTTTTCCCACTTAGCAAGATTACAGTTTGCAATGACAAGCACACATCGTCACTACTCGCTGATTCCAGGATTTTAGAATGATAGAAAATGACCTGCCTTTGGTATCCTCGCCATTTACAACGCTATACGTGACCCCCAACTCAAGCCTATTGATCTGCAACATGATCCATTGCTTGCAGAGCAATTCAAATCAATGCCATTTCCTGGGTTTTACGCCTCTCAAGGAACAGAGCTTTCCAAAGATGAAGGTTCATGCCCTGAAGATGCTTGTGCTGTTTGGATCAACATACATTCAGGAGCAGACATTTTCTGTGATGAAATTCAATAAATCAAGACATAGATCTTGGATGAGCAATGGCCAACTTGCAGCAGAGCTCCGCATTGCAACAATGGAGAATCAATTCCCTGGTTAATGCACAACAAAAGTTTCATTCTTCCCATTAAGCGAGCCTTTGTTTTTCCATAACCCAATTTTCAATATACAAGTGTAAGACTATATTTTTAACTATGATGCAATCGATTCAACAAAAAAAAAAATCAGGACAAAAATTATTTTTTGAAATAAAATGAAAATATATAGATGTTTGATTGTTAGATGATTCAGTTCTTATCTGTAATTGTTAAAATGGTATCTTCTGAAAGTGGATAACTGCTTAAAGTTTTTCTTTTACAACATTTTATGGCTGCTGTCAAGCATCCAGTTTTAATTGCAGCATCAGAATATCAATGGCAAAGATAAGTTTTGGGTAAATCTGTATCATGTTCATTACCATGTTAATAAGTCTTGTTATTTTCATTAAGTGTGGAAATGACATGAAGGGTTCTTAATACAATAAATGCTATCACAAATGTTAATGGTAGCTGTCAACACAATTCATTTTGCGGGTGCGGCAATGTTCCACACCCACAAAAAACTGCACGGCTGCACAACCATGTGAAAGACCCATGCAGGCTACTCACCAGCTTTTGGATGAGAAAAACAGTGTGCGGCCCTCGATAGCTCACCAAAATTTGTCAAGTGACCCTCCAGCCTAAATAACTGCCCACCCCTGAGCTACACTCAAACCTCGGTTAAAGGTCACAAAAAGACAAGACTGCTAACTCTGTACACACCAATTGTGACCAATCTGTAATCAGGTGCAACTCGGCCCTTATTACACTTTATAGTTCTTATTGACTAGTTTGTGCTGCTTGAATTCTGTGGGCCGAGAGGTTTGGAAAGGGCGGTTTTCTGTGCTGTTGCCTCAGTGATTAATTAAACCTAATTTAGAAAACCAAGACCCATTTGTGTCCGCAGCTTGAAATATATACACATGCCAAGAGGAATAGGAATTTAAAGTGTGTGGTCCTGAGGCTCCACAGCATGCATCTATGTGAACCAAAAAGGTAGAAGATTGGACACCACTGGTCTACACCATAAGGATTCCATAATTTTCTGGAGGAAGGCAAACATAGGAAACAGGCATGAGTAAATTCTGAAATTTTTCCCTAACCTAACCAAGAAAATCATAAGTATCTTAACAGGACTGCCAAGCTCTCAGGTATTTGATCACACAAGCCTAATGTGCCCAAAATATGGTCATGGACTATTTCCAGCCCTCAAAGCTCAGAGAACCCAATCCTATCTTGTTCTCTAGTTTATCCAAGTGTGGGTGTAAATATTTGAAGAGAACTGTTCTTACTGCAATTGCCTCATTTTTGGATAAGCCCTCAATCAGAACACCAAGCTGTGTTTAGCATCAGCAACTGGTGATTTATGGAAATCAACAGGAACACAGATTTCAATTGAACATTTGGCCCACTAGGCTCCATGCACCTGTGGCACGCAAAGACAAAAAGACAGGACACCCCTGATCTGGGTCAATTCTCATTCAAGGTTTTTCATAACCATATATTCATCCGTCGTCTTACGGTATACAGCTTTTACCTAGTTTTGGTGAGCATGCCATCCTTATAAATACCAAATCCTGGGGAGGGGGGGGGGGGATACTTCTCTTCTAATTTCCTCTCCCCTAAATCTTTGCATTTACAGTTTAAATTAAAGAACTCGATTAGTCTATTTCATTGCTGCTTTCAGCCATTTCAAATCTTTAATTAATTTCTTATTCTGAAAAACCATAACCAATGGATCAGATCAAAGTTCTGCAGTCCTGCTACATGCAGTAGCGAATGGTAGTGGACAATTAAACAACTAACGGGAGAAAGAGGCTCCATGAACATTCCTATCCTCAATGTTGGCGGAGCCCAGCACACAAGTGCAAAAGCCAAGGCTAAAGAGTTTGCAATCGTCTTCAGATAGAAGTGCCGAGTGGATGATCCATCTTGGCTTCCTCCCAACATCTCCATCCTCACAGATGCCAGTCTTCAGCCAATTTGATTGACTCCACGTGATAAAGAAAC
Organism: Pristiophorus japonicus; assembly: GCF_044704955.1. Lineage (NCBI taxonomy): Eukaryota > Metazoa > Chordata > Chondrichthyes > Pristiophoridae > Pristiophorus > Pristiophorus japonicus. Next base: position 339,560,614 of record NC_091977.1, on the reverse strand, counting down.
AACTGAGTGCACTGGATACAGCAAAGGCTAAGGGGCCCAACAACATCCTGGCTGAAGTGTTGTAGACTTGTGTCCCAGAACTAACCACATCGCTAATCAGTACAGCTACAACAATGGCAGCGATCCAACAAAGTGGGAAATTGCCCACGTATGTCTGGTCCAGAAAAAAAAACCAGGACAAATCCAATCCGGCCAATCAGCCAGCTCTCAATCAATCATCAGCTAAGTAGTAGAATGAGTCATCAATAGTGCTTTCAAGCTGCATATATCCACCAATGCTCAGCTTGGGTTCCGCCAGAACCACTCGGCTCCAGATGTCATTACAGCCTTGGTCCAATAATGGACATAAAGGGCTGAATTCCAGAGGTGAGGCGAGAGTGACTGCCCTTGACATCAAGGCAGCAATTGACCGAGTGTGGCATCAAAGAGCCCTAGTAAAATTGAAGTCAATGGGAAAGCTCTCCTTGCACAAAGAAAGATGATTTTGATTGTTGGGAAGCCAATCATCTCAGCCCCAGGACATTGCTGCAGGAAATCCTCAGGGCAGTGCTTAACCCATCTTCAGTTGCTTCAGCAATGACCTTCCCTCCATCACAAGGTCAGAAGTGGGGAGGTTGGTGAAGATAGGGATGATGACAAAGTAGGACTTACTGTGGGACAGAATGCAGTCAGCGAAGTTTTGTGCAATTTGCAGATTATGAATGGAGGAACTCAGGAGGCCAGTGAAGGCACCATTGGACTCTGGACGAAATTATGGCATAACAAAAGGTTTCAGTGGTAGTGGGTGTAAGGTGATATTTCAGAGGTTCAAATAGGTATTTTTAGCATTGGCTAGGAAGTATTCGTTACAAAATTATTAATCTTTATAATTCGTTACAAAATTATTATGAACCACCAATGAAAATGGAGTATTCTCATTGATAATAATGGGAGCTCCGTTTATATGAACTGTCATTACTATCAATGAGAATATTCCCAAAAACACAGAAACACACTAAATAAAAAAAACACCTCACATATTTAAAATTAATTGAAATTGAATTTAATTAAATGTTTTAGAAAAAAAAAAGTAGGCGATACGCCTGCTTTTACCAGGCGTAAGAGTTTGATGGACATTCGCTGTACAGGAGTTGGGCAAATAGCCCAAATCTCTGCCCGCAAATGTCCTTTTCCTGGGGATGTGTGCGATCTGCCAAGAACCGGCATTTGTGAGGCCTCTTCAGGTGAGTTCGCACATCGTACGCACCCGGAGAGGCTGCAATTTACGACCTAATATTACTTGCCACTTTGAAGACTAGACCAGAGAAGTCATGCAAAGAAAAATATGGGCCAAGCTGATAGCAGAATGACCTGTTTCTGCACTGAAACATTCTTTTTTCACTGGAATGTTTCCCCCAATGTCTCAAACATTTCTCATTTTAAAAATTGTATTTGCTCAAGTAACTATGTAATGTGAGCTTCAATATAAACGAGAGATATATTCCAGTAAATTTTAAATAAATTTCTTGTAACTTCATACTTGTCCACTGAAGACAGAAATGGAAATGCGCACAACCACAACATCTTGCAACACATTACGACACTCGTATTTAAACAGCCTCGCAACAGTGCTCAAGTACCAAACGTCAGCCCAGAAATCGCAGCATCTCCAAATCTGTACGGAGTGTACGGACCCGGGAAGGCATCCCAAAAGCCGGTTTTCAGCGCACAATGCGCATGTGCTGAAAACCGGCTTTTTTCGATCTGTCAAGCTCACAGATCTTCCGCATCTCAGGAGCGAGGACATTTGCACGGGCAAGATTGCGGTATTTACCTATATCTTGTCCAGCAAATGTCCTGAAAACTCTTGTGCCTGATAGAAGCAGGCGCATAGCCTACTTTTACAGGTGCAAGAGTTTTAACACACAAAAACATAAAAATTTAATTAAAAAAAACACATTTTATTGTTAAAAGTCCTGTACACGATGGTAAGTTTATTTTAAAACATAATTAAAAAAAACATTTTTAAAAATCGGAAATCTTTTTTTTCTCCAAGTCATTTATTTAAACTTTAATTTCAATTAATTTTAATCATGTGATGTGTTTTTTATTTTTTGTGTGTTTAATGTGTTTGTTTTTTTTTCTCATTAATAGCAATGAGAACTCGTAGATGCGGAGTTCTCATTGCTATTAATGAGAAAGCTGTGGCATACTGTACCTGTTTGCACCTTGAGCACACAAACACAGCTAACACTGTCTAAAGAGCCATATTTTGAATGAGACATTGAACCGAAGCCTTGTCTGGCTGCTCAGGCAGACATGAAAGATCCCGTGGCACAATTTGAAGATGAGCAGGGTAGTTCTCCTGCAATCGACTATTACTAAAATACCTACCTCATTGCTGTTTGTGGAACTCTGCAATTGCAAAATTGGCTGCTATATTTGCCTTAACAGCAACAGTGACTACATTACAAAAGTTCTTCATTGGTTGTGAAATGCAATGTTTTGTGACAACCCGAGGACATGAAAGGCACATCATCAAATGCAAGTTCCTTCTTATTCAATGATGCAACTAACCTGGACCACAGAGTCAATTTAAGGATATTTGCAGAAAACTTTGAGTCTCTGCTCCTGGCAGAGAGTCTCACTTAATGGGAGCGTAAATTGAAGAATCGGGCAGTCAAATCTGATTCTGCAAATTGGGCATGCTGGCCTCTGCTCTTAATTCTCCAATTCATGCACCCTTGTGAGCAGACTCCATTCTAGAGGCAGAGTCTCCAAAAGTTTACCATTCAGAGTCCATGTACCACGAGTCTGAACTACAAATTTCAGATGCAATAATTTTTTTTTTTTTTTTTTAAATTGCTTCACACCTCCTCCAGAGTTTCTACTTCAGTTTTGAGTCTGCAGTTACCAGTTTTTCTTACAATATTTAGCAGTTTATTTGACTGTCACTGAAAAAAATCCAGAGTCTAACTGAACTCTCAGACCAGTTAAATCCCAGATTTGATCTCCAGTCCAAGCTAATCTTTCAGGGCAGTGGCATAGTGGCCTCAGTAATTCGAGGTTAGAGAATAGAGAAACAAAATCAGCCAGTATTCTAATCATGATTGTTACCCAGCAACCTCTGCTAGAAGTGCATGTGGTATAGTAAATGGGTGAGGACAGGACTCCGATTGGCTGTGACGACACCCCAACCACGCAGTCGCATGTCCTGTCAACACTCAATATTTAGGTACACACATGAAGAGTGATTACTTGGGTAAGGTACTACAGGGAGCTTGGCAACAACAACTTGCATTTATATAGCATCTTTAACATAGAATAACATCCCAAGGCTCTTCAGAGAGGCATCATTAAAAATAAACGGATGCCAAGCCAAAAGGAGACAATTGCTGGGCCGGGGAACTGGGGGTCGGCAGGGAATGGAATCAGGAGCAAGGTACGAAGTTTGTGGTGGGGGCCAATGATGATGGCTTCCGTTTTACCAACATTTAACTGGAGAAAAATCACTGTTCATCCAAGACTGGATGTTGGACAAGCAGTCTGAAAACACAAGAGGTAGTGGATGGTTCGAGAGACGTGATGGAGAGGTGCAACTCTGTGTCGTCAGCCTTCAGGTGGAAGCTGATCCGATGTCAGCGAATGATGTCGCCAAGGGGCAGCCTGAAGATGAAGAGGAGGATAAATCCTTGGGGGACTCTGGAGATAATAGTGCGGGGGCAGGAAGGGAAGCCACTGCTAGAGATGCTGCGAGTGGAACCAAGCGAGGGCAGTCCCACTGAGCTGAACAGAGAGAGGTACTAGAAGACGATGGTGTCGTTAGCTCGATCAAAGGCTGCAGGGAAGTAAAGGGAGGATGAGGAGACATTAAGCACCACAGGATGTAATTTGTGACTGATTCAGTCCATTCCAGTGCTGTTGCAGGGGCAGAAACCGATTCCAATTGTAGATATTCAAATGTGGATTTGTGGAAAAGATGGGCACGGATTTGGAAGCCGCCGGCACATTCAAGGATTTGAGAAGAAAGGGAGGTTGGGGATGGGGCAGTAGTTTGCCTGGATACAGGAGTCAATGGGGGTTTTTGAGGAGGTGCTAATGATAGTGGTTTTGAACGGGATACGGACATTACCGGGAGGTGAGGGAACCATTTACAATGCCAGCAAGCACCTTGTCGAAGTAGGGAAGTTGAGGGTCAGTATTTTAGTACAAGCATGCAAGTGCACCTGAATGAAGATTCAACACCTTCAGGAGGAGGGGAGATAAGAAAACTGGTATAAGAAACTCTGCTTTCTCCATGGCATATGATTTTGAACTAAAGCAACCACTGAAAAAAAAAAATCACCAAATACAAATTTGAAAGTCACTGACCTGTTTAAAATAAATGCAATCTCACTTGCAATAAATATAATTTAAGACTTTCACAGTTTTATTTTATTTAAAAAAGTTTCCACAAACTAATTTTGGAACATAAGAAATAGGAGCAGGAGTCGGCCATATGGCCCCATTTAATACGATCATGGCTAATCCGATCATGGACTTGGGTCCTCTTCCCTGCCCGCTCTCCATAACCCCTTAATTCCCTTATCATTTAAGAAACTGTCCATTTCTGTCTTAAATTTATTCAATGTCCCAGCTTCCACAGCTCTCGGAGGCAGTGAATTCCACAGATTTACAACTCTGAGAAGAAATTTCTCATCTCTGTTTTAAACGTGTGGCCCCTTACTCTAAGGTTATGCCCTCTAGTTCTAGTCTCCCCCATCAGTGGAAACATCCTCTCTGCATCCACCTTGTCAAGCCCCCTCATAATCTTATACGTTTCGATAAGATCACCTCTCATTCTTCTGAATTCCAATGAGTGGAGGCCCAACCTACTCAACCTTTCCTCATAAGTCAATCCCCACATGTCTGAAATCAACCTTGTGAACTTTCTCTGAACTGCCTCCAGTTATGTTCAGAATAAATCCACAGGAGTATAATCGCAAGCTCAAACTGTTGTGCCCTTGGTCTCTTTATTCAGACTCCAGAGTGAGGAAGCAGCATGGTGAAGCACCTTTTATACCTGCTTGCCCAGGATGCACAGGTGACCCTTAGGTCCCCCACAGGTGTGCCCCCTAGTGGCAAGTCTTACATTTTGGTAAGGTTTACTTACATAACACCTCCAAAGCAAGTATATCCTTTTGTAAATATGGAACAAAACTGCACGCAGCATTCCAGGTGTGGCCTCACCAATACCCTGTAAAACTGTAGCAAGACTTCCCTGCTTTTATACTCCATCCCCTTTGCAATAAAGGCCAAGATTCCATTGGCCTTCCTGATCACTTGCTACACTTGCATACTAACCTTTTGTGTTTCATGCACAAGTACCCCCAGGTTCCACTGTACTGCAGCACTTTGCAATCTTTCTCCATTTAAATAATAACTTGCTCTTCGATTTTTTTCTGCCAAAGCGCATGACCTCACACTTTCCAACATTATACACAAGCTTACTTGAATGAACATATATATCGACTAATATTTCTCCCAAGGATGGCAGTCCACACCAGGTACCCGTGCAATTTGATGACACCGCACATTATACACAATACAAAAAGGCACTTAAAAATTTGCAAGCAAAAAAGTGAAAACTAGCCACTAGTTCATGAAATAATGCATTGCACCATTTGGTCTGACGCAAGATACGATCCAAGATATGACAGCTTCGCAAATCATGGACAGTGTAATGTGTAACCCTTATATGAGGTAGAATGAAAAATAATTTAGGGCTTCCTGTACTTAACTTGGCTGGGAAATTTAGAGACAAACAGGTACATCTGTTACTGCCGATCAGAAAGGAGACAGAAAGTATAAAAACACTACTACTTTCACATTTATAAACATTTACTCGTGTCTGAGAGTGCTTTTAAGTTTAAGATTACCACAGCATTCCTCTCCAATACTGAAACTGTGTCCTGCACCACAAGAACTGCAGTTTCTAACAGTTCATATAAAATATGTCACAAGCCTCTGCTCGTAACACTGTGCAGCCTGAGGGAAGCAAATTTCAAACTATAAATTCAGCAAAATGGAGCTGAGAATGTCCCATCCTAACCAACCATCACACCCAGATTACAGTAATATAAACACAAGATCAAAATGCAATGACAACCAACCTCTCTGGCAATGTGGCTTAAGGCTTCATCTTCAGCTGAGAATCTATCTTTAATAGGTGTTCGTTTCCTTCCAGCTCCGGGTGTCCCCATTTTCTACAAATGCTTAAATAAAATCTTCTACACAATTTCAAGACAGTAGGACCAAATACTGCTTAAAAAAGGTATTCCTTCCACGGTAGTACTGTGAAGGCAAAGGAACATTTGTTTACCAAATTTACCCTTTTGTACAGAAAGAACCTACATACAAGTTATGAATTGAAAGTACACAATTACATTATTCAGTTTGGTGAGTTCTGCTGCAAACCTCATGGATGTGGCTTCACTCATTAGTGTTACTTGTTAACCACAAATGCTTTGGTTTTATTTGTTGTGTTGCTGTAATTTAACAAAAGCTGGTTACGATAACACAAGTTCACTTCAAGCCAGATTAATGTTCAAGGATGCATTTATGCTCCAACCTTTCAATTTTGCTGCAATGCAAAAGTTGCAAAAAAAAAAGAGCAGAATCAGATCAGCGATTTAACTCCATTTTTCCCTCAGAAACTGGAAATGAAACCGCAATCCGACAGCTTGGGGTTTCACACCAGAAGCACAAATCCCGTTCCACAGCAACTCTGGGAGATGGAGGGCAGTTCCCCTCTTCAGTCTCCCAGAGATCAGATGCGAAGCTGAAGTCAATTCACGGTCGACTCCTGCAATGTCATCCTGCAGACAACGCAGCAACATTTTTTAAGTTAAAACTTCTGAAGTGCAGACTTGGACTGCTGCACAGCTTTATTTAGATATCTTTAAATGTAGAAAAACATCTGGAGGTGCTTCACAGAAGTGAGAGGTAAACAGAGGCCAAGACAAAAAAAGAGATAAGGAACAATGACCCAAATCTTGGACAAAGGGTAGATATCAAGAGGGGTCTGAAAGGAGGAAAGATGGAGAAGCAGAAGGGTTTCAGGATTTAACATTTTAGAGCAGCTGAAGGCATAGACACCCATGGTGGGGCAAAAAAAGGAGGGTGCACAAGAGCTAGAGAAAGTTAAAGGGGGTGGGGTTGCAATTGCAAGGCTGGTGAAGGTCACAGAAATAGGGAAAATGGGACACAGAACTATTTAAACACAAGGATGAGAATTTTAAATCCGAGTCACTGGAGGGGAGGGCACAAGCCAATGTAGGACAGTAAGGACTGCCAAACAGGACTTAATGTGGCAGCAAGATATCCGATCTCATCCTGCTCCCCCGTCACCCCATGTCCTCGCTAACTCTTCATAACCATGGAGTGAGGTTTGACAGCGAATTGCTGTGGAATGCAGCATGACTGCCCTCTTCACCAGCTGTCTCCAAGGAAACTCACTCCACCTCAAACCAAGTCTGCAGGTTTGAATCCTTTAAAAAAAAAACAAGCCAGGCTGGACCGGAGCCAGGGACTAGGTTTCAATTGCAGACAGTGCCGTGCAGTGAGCAGTATGGCCCAGCCTGGGATAGGACAGCCTGGGCTCTGCACACAGCACTGCCCGCTCCACCACGGCCCCATGCCTGCGGGGATGGAAGCAGGGAGGGAGCGACGGGGGCTTCCCGAGCATGCAACACTGCACGCCAACGACGATGGCCCACTGCCGGCGCGACCGGAGATCGGGTCGGGGCCCGGTGCGCGGTAACCTTACCGGACGCCCCGCCGCTCCCTCGGTCAGGCAGGCAGGTGAAGATCAGCCGGCCATTCGCCAGCTCACTGAGTCTCCTCCACACCGCTCCTCGCCCACCCGATCGCCAGGTCGAACATCGCCCGCAAACCAACAGTCCTTTCTTCTCGCGGCCCAGCTCTGACAGTCAGTCAGTTGGCCAACCTCCCGCCCGCAACACTTCAGGTTAAAAGTCACCGCCGCCCCGCCACTCAACTCCGCAAATCGCGTCGTACGCATGCGTGCAGTCCCGCCGCTGCGCACGCGCCGAGACGGACAATTCCCGTGCGCGTGCCCGCAGAGGCGGAGCGCGCGCTCTTTTTGCGCAGGCGTATAGCGTTTGAGCGCCCGGGGTGGAGTGCGCGTGCGCAGAGGCTGGTCGTTCTCGTGTGAAGGAAAGACTTGAAAGATTTGCATTTGTACAGCGCCTTTCACGTCCACCGGGCATCCCAAACAAAGTGCTTCACAGCTGATACTTTTTTTTGTGTAGTCGCTCCTGTAATGTAGGAAATGCGGCAGTTAATCTGCTCACAGCAAGTTCCCACAAACAGCAATGCGTTAATGGGCAGATAATCTGTTTTAGTGATGTTGATTGAGAGATAAATATTGGTCAGGACATGGGGATAACTTCCCTGCTCTTCTTCGAAATAGTCCCATGGGATCTTTTACGTCCACCTGAGAGAGCAGACGGGGCCTCGATTTAACGTCTCATCCGAAAGCACTTGCTTTGCATGTGTGAGGCTCCAGGTTCATTCCCCGGCATCTCCAAATAATGTATTACAGTATCAGCTGTGGCTCAGTGGGATGCACTCTTGCCTCTGAGTCGGAAGTTTTTGGGCTCAAGTTCCACTCCAGAGACTTTAGCACAAAAATCTAGGCTGACACTGCAGTGTTGTGCTGAGGGTGTGCTGCATTGTCGGAGGTGCCGTCCAAACATTGAAATATTTCTTTTTGTACAGATTTGTGTGAACTTTTGGAAGTGGCTTAGTGAGTTGTAGTGAATGGTGAGACATAAGAGTACCCCCCGCAATAGTGATGGGTGTGAAAGGAATGGCTTAGTCATTGCAGGGATGGATGCCTTACCGTGCTGGTGTGGGATGGTACCAATTTCATGTGGCAGCCATGGTGTACAGCGTCAGGTGAAGTAAATGTGGCCATGGTGAGGTCATCCCTGGCAGCAATGTGGCCGGGTGCTGATGCCCTGTGTCTGTGCAGCATCAAGTGATTGCGGAGAAGTTTGTTGTTATTGGTGATGCTGGTGTGTTTAGTGATGTTGGTGTTGGGCTGATCGTGATGGGATTCTGATGACCAAGGTGAGATTTTCTCAAGGGCACCGATGCTACTAGAATAGATGGCAGCTGAAGTTGAGATGACAGAAGCGATCTGTCAATGGTGAGAGAGGTTGCTCCAAGGAGGTGACAGTGGTTAGAGAGTTCATTGCAGATACTTCCAAACTGCATACAGCTCAAAAGTGTCTTCCAAATCCTGAAGGCTTCAGCTTCTGAGATTGGAAAGGGAACAGCTGTGAAATGGTAGCTTTTATACCACTTCTGCAGCTGTCAACTAGTCAAAGCAAAGGAGAGTCATTGAGAACCCGACTCACTTACCTGACATGAAGCCCGAGCGCCGAGAAGGTGCTGAAAATCTTTGGAAAACTGGTAAGTACCTGGTAAAATGCTTTTAAAATACCTCCAAACTACCTCTTAATGATATTAATTGGCCAGCTCACCACTTGGTATTGGGTCTATGAACCGCAGCCAGACCCGGCACTTTGGAAATTGAAAAGGAGGCGGGTTCAGAGCGGGATTCACCCCACTGTCAATCATGCCATTTTGACAGCAGGCCCGCCTCCAAACTGGCACTCGCAGGGCTGGTAAGATTCCATCCTAAGTGAGGAAGTGTAAATGGACTACTGCTTGTAGATTACAAATAGCCTTGTTCACTTTTGATTTTTTTAAATGCATAACCAGCCCACTATTTATGCTCGTAATACTTCGCTGCATTAGTGTCAGTTTGGTTCAGTTGGTAACATTCTTGCCTCTAAGTCAGAGGATGTGAGTTCAAACCCCACTCCAAGACTGTAGCACATAATCCAGGCTGACACAATGCAAAGTCATCACATTTGCAAAGAACACCAAGCTGAGAGGGATGTTGGAGGAGGCAACTGTTAGCTGAACCTGTACCATTTCTCAAAGCATAATTTTGGTTCAAGCTATTTGAATGAGACACAATTACACAAATATGTATATTAAGCTCAATTTAAGCTTTGTTTGTGACAGATTTGTTACTTCAGGTACACCAGCAAAGCAGCAACATAGACCATTGCAAGGAAACATAGAAACGTAGAAAATAGGTGCAGGAGTATGCCATTCTGCACTTCGAGCCTGCACCACCATTCAATATGATCATGGCTGATCATGCAACTTCAGTACCCCATTCCTGCTTTCTCTCCATACCCCTTGATCCCTTTAGCCGTAAGGGCCACATCTAACTCCCTTTTGAATATATCTAACAAACTGGCCTCAACAACTTTCTGTGGTAGAGAATTCCACAGGTTCACCACTCTCTGAATGAAGAAGTTTCTCCTCATCTCGGTCCTAAATGGCTTACCTCTTATCCTTAGACTGTGACCCCTGGTTCTGGACTTCCCCAACATCGGGAACATTCTTCCTGCATCTAACCTGTCCAATCCCGTCAGAATTTTATATGTTTCTATGAGGTCCCCTCTCATTCTTCTAAATTCCAGTGAATATAGGCTTAATCGATCCAGTCTTTCTTCATATGTCAGTCCTGCCATCCTGGGAATCAGTCTGGTGAACCTTTGCTGCACTCCCTCAATAGCAAGAATGTCCTTCCTCAGATTAGGAGACCAAAACTGCACACAATATTCAAGGTGTGACCTCACCAAGGCCCTGTACAACTGCAGTAAGACATCCTTGCTCCAATACTCAAATCCTCTCGCTATGAAGGCCAACATGCCATTTGCCTTCTTCACCGCCTGCTGTATCTGCATGCCAACTTTCAATGACTGATGTACCATGACACCCAGGTCTCATTGCACCTCCCCTTTTCCTAATCTGTCACCATTCAGATAATATTCTGCCATCCTGTATTTGCCACCAAAGTGGATAATCTCACATTTATCCACATAATACTGCGTCTGCCATGCATTTGTCCACTCACCTAACCTGTCCAATTCACCCTGCAGCCTCTTAGCATCCTCCTCACAGTGTCATCTGCAAACCTGGAGATATTACATTCAATTCCTTCGTCCAAATCATTCATGTATATTGTAAATAGCTGGGGTCCCAGCACTGAACCTTGCGGTACCCCACTAGTCACTGCCTGCCATTCTGAAAAGGACCCGTTTATTCCTACTCTTTGCTTCCTGTCTGCCAACCAGTTCTCTATCCACGTCAATACATTACCCCCAAGACCACGTGCTTTAATTTTGCACACTAATCTCTTGTGTGGGACCTTGTCAAAAGCCTTTTGAAAGTCCAAATACACCATATCCACTGGTTCTCCCTTGTCCACTCTACTAATTACATCCTCAAAATATTCTAGAAGATCTGTCAAGCATGATTTCCCTTTCATAAATCCATGCTGACTTGGACTGATTCTGTCACTGCTTTCCAAATGCGCTGCTATTTCATCTTTAATAATTGATTCCAACATTTTCCCCACTACCGATGTCAGGCGAACCAGTCTATAATTCCCCATTTTCTCTCTCCCTCTTTTAAAAAGTGGGGTTACATTAGCTACCTCCCAATCCATAGGAACTGATCCAGAGTCTATAGAATATTGGAAATTAACAGCTATTGCATCCACTATTTCTGGGGCCACTTCCTTAAGTACTCTGGGATGCAGACTATCAAGCCCTGGGGATTTATCGGCCTTCAACCCCATCAATTTCCCTAACACAATTTCATGACTAATTAGGATTTCCTTCAGTTCCTCCTTCTCTCTAGATCCTCGAACCCTGAGTATTTCCGGAAGGTTATTTGTGTCTTCCTTTGTGAAGACAGAACCAAAGTATTTGTTCAATTGGTCTGCCATTTCTTTGTTCTCCATTATAAATTCACCTGATTCTGACTGCAAGGGACCTACATTAGTCTTCACTAATCTTTTTCTCTTTACATATCTATAGAAGCTTTTGCAGTCAGTTTTTATGTTCCCTGCAAGCTTACTCTGATACTCTATTTCCCCCCTCCTAATTAAACTCTTTGTCCTCCTCTGCAGAATTCTAAATTTCTGAAAGAGACCTTAATAGACTCAATGCAAAACACGTCATACCAATACAGAGCAGCAATCAAAATATTGAATGACATAATCAAAGCAGTAGAGTATAAAGTCAGAGGAAGTTGTTATGAAACTCTCGTGCTCTGGTCATACCACACTTTGAATATTATGTTCAGTCGCCAAATGCCAGATTCAAGGTCTGGAAGCAGTGCAGAGAAAAGCCACGGGGCTGATCTCTGGTGTCAGAGGTCTAAGCTTTGAGGAAAGATTGGAGCTTGGGCTGTTCAGGCTAGAAAGGACATATCTGAGAGGTGATCTTATAGAGGTAGAAGGAGGCTGTAGAAAATGTTAACTCGGATGATGTCCTAGACATTCGATCACACTTTGAAACAGATGCGCAAGCGGGGGCAAAGCATGCACTGCATGCAGCTGTTAGTGTTTACACATGCAGCACATAATATTTGTGCTGTGTGCTAATCATAAAGACTTAGGCATGAAGCTGGCACTACACACACTACTCATTGGCCGCACACCTATGGGCATCTCTGATGCTACTTAAAGGCAGCCAGCACTTCCTAAAGGGACGTGCACACTGGCTGCAGAGGAAGGAAATGATTATCAATACAGTAATGGCAACAGCAAGCACTGAGAGGGCACCAAGGTTCTCTGATGCTGCCTTGGAGGCCCTGGTGCAGGCAGTGGACAGGAGGAGGGAGATCATTGCCCCCCCCCCCCGCCCCCGCACCCCGCGAGGGGGCAGGAAGCCCTCAAGGCATCAAATCAGAAGACAGTGGGAAACGGTCACTGAGCATGTGTATGGCAGCAGCTTAGCACCAAGGACATGGCTACAATGCTGGAAGATGTGCAAGGACCTCGCCTTTCTCCCCTAACTTCAAACCACAAGCTATCCTTTGTTCCTGTCTTTCATTTCAGGTGTTGAGATGTGGTAGTCCCTGTGCCAGTGCAGGAACAGGAGGCTAGTCATCCTGAAGATGCACCATCACTTGATCTCACCTTCACAAACATGAGCTCAGATACTGGCACCATGTGTACTTTAGAGACTACATTAAGAGGAGGTGTCTTCACATGGTGATCGTTGGGCACAAGTGTGCAGGAGCTGCTCTTCTTAAGCAGTCCCCCGGAGTCGAGGATGACTTGCTTCCACACTAATATGAGTTCTAAAGTGGCTGGTAAGTCCAATGCAGGATCTACAGTCTCTGTCACGGGTGAGACAGGTGGTGGTTGAAGGGATGGGTAGGTGGGGTGCTTAATTTGTCGTGCGCTTCTGCTGTTTGTACTTGGCTTCCATGCACTCCCGACGAAGAAACTCAAAATGTTCGACACCTTCCCAAATGCTTCTTCTCCACTTTGAGCGGTCATGGCCAGAAATTCGCAAGAGTTGGTGGGGATTACATTTTTTCAGAGAGGCTTTGAGGGTGTCCTTGAAGTGTTTTCTCAGTCCTTCTGGGGCTCATTTGACATGATGGAGCTCGGAGTAGAGTGCCTGTTTCGGGATCCTTGTATCAGGCATGCAGACCACGTGGCCCGCCCATCGGAGCTGATTGAGCGTGATCAATGCTTTGATGTTGGGGATGTTGGTCTGAGAGAAAACACTGATGTTGGTATGCCTATCCTGCCAATGGATTTGCAGAGGCAACATTGGTGGTACTTCTCCAGTGCTTTGAGATGCCTGCTGTACATTGCTATGCAGGAGCTACGACAGGGGGAATAGCATGCCACTGATGCCAGATCACTGGAGAGTGAGCTTGTATACTAGCTCTGCTGCAGAGGATTCAGATACTGACTCCAAGGGCCCAGTCTATCAAAGAAGGCTGATGGGCATATATGAGAAAATGGAGCAGTGGGCATCCAGCCAGAGAGAAATATCGTGGAGCTTGGAGAAGTCTGGCTCCAACTTGTGTCAAAGCTTCACACAGAGCATGGAGACACATCTGAAAGCTTCTGCACTCATAGGCAATGTTCTCTGTAATTTTGTTTGGGTGCACGGTCCCTTTATGTGGCTGCGCAACCCATTCAAATCTTCATGCATGCGTGGTTTCTCCCATGGAAAAGCGGGTGAACAGCCTGCGCGGGACCTTCAGACCACTGCACAGCCGCGCAGCTTAACGGGAACATTACTCACAGGTGTTTCCTCAGTTTATTATAGGCTACAGTTTTGAGACAGTACTTCGTGATTTTGAAACTCTAGAGTTGACGGAGGAGAAGTCCGTTATGTATGCTGCCATTGTTGCAGTGTTCTGAACTGATGAAGAGGAGCACCGGCAACAACAATGAGCTGAGGAAGGAGCTGCAGGTGAGCAGCAGCGAAGACAGCAACATTGGGCCTGTTCTCACAGAAACCCATACCCACCCAACAGGGTGTACAGACAGGCTCAGTTCCATTGACCTCTCAGAGGAGCAGTGCTTTCGGTGGCTCTGAAAGGTGAGGCACATCAGGTGGTTGTGAACCTCTGCAGCCTCCAAAAGGAAGACCTTCTACCTGCTGTACCTCCCAGCCATGCTTCTGGCTTCTGCCAGGCTGTGACTGGAGTGATATCAAAGGAGTCACCGTCAGCAGAACAAAAATGCATCAGGCAGATGATGGATGGATTATTTTGCAGGGCTGACAGATATATAGGCCTGGACTTTCCGCTAATTTTTGCACCGTTTCATGCCTCGGCGAGGTGGAAAAAGGTCAAAGTGTCTTAAAAAGGCAAGCCTGAAGGCTCTGTGCCTCAATGCGAGGAGTATTCGGAATAAGGTGGACGAATTAACTGTGCAGCTGGCAGTTAATGGATACAATGTGGTTGGCATCACGGAGACATGGCTCCAGGGTGACCAAGGCTGGGAACTCAACATCCAAGGATACTCAATATTTAGGAAGGATAGACAGAAAGGAAAAGGAGGCGGGGTGGCGTTGCTGGTTAAAGAGGAAATTAAGGCAATTGTAAGGAAAGACATTAGCTTGGATGATGTGGAATCGGTATGGGTGGAGCTACAGAATACCAAAGGGCAGAAAACGCTAGTGGGAGTTGTGTACAGACCTCCAAACAGTACTAGTGATGTTGGGGAGGGCATCAAACAGGAAATTAGGGGTGCATGCACTAAAGGTGCAGCAGTTATCATGGGTGACTTTAATATGCATATAGATTGGGCTAACCAAACTGGAAACAATACGGTGGAGGAGGATTTCCTGGAGTGCATAAGGGATGGTTTTCTAGACCAATATGTCGAGGAACCAACTAGGGGGTAGGCCATCTTAGACTGGGTGTTGTGTAATGAGAGAGAATTAATTAGCAATCTCATTGTGCGAGGCCCCTTGGGGAAGAGTGATCATAATATGGTGGAATTCTACATTAGGATGGATAATGAAACAGTTAATTCAGAGACCATGGTCCGGAACTTAAAGTAGGGTAACTTTGAAGGTATGAGGCGTGAATTGGCTAGGATAGATTGGCGAATGATACTGAAGGGGTTGACTGTGGATGGGCAATGGCAGACATTTAGAGACCGCATGGATGAACTACAACAATTGTACATTCCTGTCTGGTATAAAAATAAAAAAGGGAAGGTGGCTCAACCGTGACTATCAAGGGAAATCAGGGATAGTATTAAAGCCAAGGAAGTGGCATACAAATTGGCCAGAAATAGCAGCGAACCCGGGGACTGGAAGAAATTTAGAACTCAGCAGAGGATGACAAAGGGTTTGATTAGGGCAGGGAAAATAGAGTACGAGAGGAAGCTTGCAAGGAACATTAAAATGGACTGCAAAAGCTTCAATAGATATGTAAAGAGAAAAAGGTTAGTAAAGACAAACGTCGGTCCCCTGCAGTCAGAATCAGGGGAAGTCATAACTGGGAACAAAGAAATGGCAGACCAATTGAACAAGTACTTTGGTTCGGTATTCACTGAGGAGGACACAAACAACCTTCCGGATATAAAAGGGGTCAGAGGGTCTAGTAAGAAGGAGGAACTGAGGGAAGTCCTTATTAGTCGGGAAATTGTGTTGGGGAAATTGATGGGATTGAAGGCCGATAAATCCCCAGGGCCTGATGGTCTGCATCCCACAGTACTCAAGCAGGTGGCCTTGGAAATAACGGATGCATTGACAGTCATTTTCCAACATTCCATAGACTCTGGATCAGTTCCTATGGAGTGGAGGGTAGCCAATGTAACCCCACTGTTTAAAAAAGGAGGGAGAAGGAAAACAGGGAATTATAGACTGGTTAACCTGACATCAGTAGTGGGTAAAATGATGGAACCAATTATTAAGGATGTCATAGCAGCGCATTTGGAAAAAAGGTGACATGATAGGTCCAAGTCAGCATGGATTTGTGAAAGGGAAATCATGCTTGACCAATCTTCTGGAATTTTTTGAGGATGTTTCCAGTAGAGTGGACAAGGGAGAACCAGTTGATGTGATATATTTGGACTTTCAGAAGGCTTTCGACAAGGTCCCACACAAGAGATTAATGTGCAAAGTTAAAGCACATGGGATTGGGGGTAGTGTGCTGATGTGGATTGAGAACTGATTGGCAAACAGGAAGCAAAGAGTAGGAGTAAATGGGTACTTTTCAGAATGGCAGGCAGTGACTAGTGGGGTACCGCAAGGTTCTGTGGTAGGGCCCCAGCTGTTTACATTGTACATTAATGATTTAGACGAGGGGACTAAATGTAGTATCTCCAAATTTGCGGATGACACTAAGTTGGGTGGCAGTGTGAGCTGTGAGGAGGATGCTGCAGAGTGACTTAGATAGGTTAGGTGAGTGGGCAAATGCATGGCAGATGAAGTATAATGTGGATAAATGTGAGGTTATCCACTTTGGTTGTAAAAACAGAGAGACAGACTATTATCTGAATGGTGACATATTAGGAAAAGGGGAGGTGCAACAAGACCTGGGTGCCATAGTACATCAGTCATTGAATGTTGGCATGCAGGTACAGCAGGCGGTTAAGAAGGCAAATGGCATGTTGGCCTTCATAGTGAGGGGATTTGAGTACAGGGGCAGGGATGTGTTACTACAGCTGTACAGGGCCTTTGTGAGGCCACACCTGGAGTATTGTGTACAGTTCTGATCTCCTAACTTGAGGAAGGACATTCTTGCTATTGAGGGAGTGCAGCAAAGGTTCACCAGACTGATTCCCGGGATGGCGGGACTGACATATCAAGAAAGACTGGATCAACTGGGCTTGTATTCACTGGAGTTCAGAAAAGTGAGAGGGGATCTCATCGAAACGTTTAAAATTCTGACAGATTTAGACAGGTTAGATGCAGGAAGAATGTTCCCAATGTTGAGGAAGTCCAGACCCAGGGGTTACAATCTAAGGATAAGGGGTAAGCCATTTAGGACCGAGATGAGGAGAAACTTCTTCACCCAGAGAGTGGTGAACCTGTGAAATTCTCTACCACAGAAAGTTGTTGAGGCCAATTCACTAAATATATTCAAAAAGGAGTTAGATGTAGTCCTTACTACTCGGGGGGTCAAGGGGTATGGCGAGAAAGCAGAATGGGATACTGAAGTTGCATGTTCAGCCATGAACTCATTGAATGGCGGTGCAGGCTCAAGGGGCCAAATGGCCTACTCCTGCACCTATTTTCTATGTTTCTATGTTTCTGGACGTCAAACGGGGCGTCCGGGATTTAGCTCTAGGCTGGAAGTTTCGATAATGGTTTTGTGGCGGCGCAAAAACTTACCACCCCACTCTCCGTTTTGACCATCAGGATGACATCAATTGTCATGCAAGGCTACGCTAGCACCCTGGGTGGAACTTTCGGGCATTACGCCTGATTTGGTGTCCGCTCCAGGAACCAACCAAAAAAAACAGGCAGTCCCAGGATGCAACAGGTGCAATTGGCACCATATTTAAAGGGAGGCTGGCAAATCTTATGTCGCAGTTGTCAGTGACTGCCACAGTTGCGCGCAGAAAGCTACATTAGTGGACACTTTAAAACAGCACTGTTATGTGTTTTCAAGGTCAGTAAGAGAGTTCAATGAGGGCAATGCTAGTTAGGCAGCAAATCAGGCTGGTTGCTATTGGCAGGCGACTTCAAGCTGTAAAAGGCTTATTATCCATGGTTTGCAACGGAATCGAAGAAGTCACAGACATTTGGGGAGGATGCCTTACTCCCCCTCCCCCCATGGGTTTACAGGGAATATCGCTTAGACCGACACATTTCTGATCTGCAATGCGTTTGAAGGCTGCGTTTCAGAAAATAAGTGCTGACAGAGATATGCCAGTTCCTACAGGCAGATCTACAGCCTACCAGCGGCACCAGGACTGCACTGTCCGTTGAGGTGAAGGTGATTGCGGCGCTGGCATTCTGTGCCTCCGACTCATTCCAAGCAGCGGCAGGGGACATATGCTGCCTCTCGCAGCACGCCACACATTGCTGCATTCGTCAGGTGACAAGGGCACTGTATGCGCACAGGATGGACTTCATAAATTTCCCAATGAGCTGGGACAGCCAGAATGAGAGGGCTATAGGTTTTGCATGATTTGCAGACTTTCCCAAGGTTCAGGGTGCGATTGACTGTATGCGTGTCGCCCTGTGAGCACCAACACAGAATGCAGAGGTCGTCCGAAACAGAAAGGGATACCATTCCCTAAACGTTCAGCTAGTCTGCACATCCTCACAGTCAATGCCCACTATCCAGGGAGCACACATGATGCTTTCATCTCGTGTGAGAGCAGTGTCTCACGCATGTTTCAACGTCAAAGACAAGGCCAGAGCTGGCTAATCAGGGACAAAGGAGATGGCCTGGCCACCTGGCTCATGACCTCACTCTGGAACCCTGTCACAGAAGGCGAGCGCCGCTATAATGACAGCCATGCAGCCACCCACAACATCATTGAACAGACAATTGGCATGCTAAAGCAGCGCTTCTGATGCTTGGACCGCTCTGGAGGCAGCCTTCAATACTCCCCTCAGCAGGTCTCCCAGTTCATTGTCGTGTGCTGCATGCTACACAACTTAGCCATCATGGGGGGACAGGCATTGCCAATGGGGACTGCGCAGAATGACTTCCTCCTTCAATGCCGAACATTTCGGCTCAGGCGCACAAGCAGTCCTGTGACCGTCAATGTATTAAACATCCCCAACTTCTGAGATTCAAATCCTCTCCCCTTCCACACCTATTAAATTAAAACCTGACTGAGAAGTCTACATTCAGTAATGGGACACACTGGAATAATTAATTGGATTAAGACAAAAAATGTGACACCCTTGTGCTAACTGTTGATGATCTATATATTCTTTCTATGCCTACCACTTAGCACTGCCCCTGTGGCTTCAGCATGGATGCTGGAAGGGTGCTGCTCATCTTTCTCAGTTTCATGAGTTGTGCTTCGCTGACGAGCTCTGGGATTTGGAGCCTATGAGGGCTCTACCATTCACTGCTGTTCCTGCACTTGTGCAGGGCAGTGTGGGCCAGCTGGAGTGGAGGCACCACGTCAGGTATTGGTTGAGCCGTGGCAATGGATGAGATGTCCCGATGTTCTGAGAAACGTCTGCACTTGCCTCGCTTGTTCTGCCATCCCCTCTCCCTTGGGGCAGCAGCACATAAGTCCTACCTGTCTGCAGGAGAACAGAGTGGAGGAAATTAGTGGTGCCTTGAAAGCCCTGATCTAATCTGTTTACGATCTTGACGAGATTGGTAGAGATGTTTGCGCCCAGAGTCTGCAGAGCTGCCACCTGAGCCTGCATGCAGGACACAACTGCTGTCAGCATTGACTCATGAGCAGTCGCCTACAATTGCCACATGCTGCATGGTAGATTGCAGAGTTAAAACATTCCACGACATTACCCCACATATGTTCGAATTCCTCTCTGCCACTGTTGACACTGTGCCTGGCAGACCTGCCAATACCTCAAACAGTTACTGCTTTGCCGCCAGCATTCTCCTTTGCAGTGCTGGTTCCTGGGGTTCTGCATCACTGACCTGATCAGCACAGTTCAATGAGGACAGCACCCTCTGCTCTTGACCTTTATGTGATGGCCCTGGAGGAGAGAAGCAAACATTAAGTGATGGCACTTTGAGAATGTTGATCTGTACATGAAACACTTCATCAGAGTTTTCAATGTTCCAAAGTCCACTGAAGTTGAAGTTGATTTGTAGAAGATGCGGGTATGAAAAATTAATGTTGTCACCCATCTCTGCTGGACCGGCAGACTCACTGAGGGAGCTTGATATCCCACTGATCTGTAGTACCTCCTCCTCCCCTGGGGAAATCTCAACAATCTCTGATGGTTTCCACCAGTCCTCACTGTCTTTGTGGCATTTTGTGCTCTCTTCTCCTGCAAGGGTAGCACGACATACCTATGAGTATCTCTGAGAAATCTGTACATTTGATGGATGCAGTGCAAACGGTGAAGGTCAGAATCAGGCACATGTACAAGGATGTGCGGTGAGAGTGGTTGAAGGTGACTGAGGTCATACGAGATGAGATGAAGATTGTGGTCACTGGCAGTGTTGAAGTGAGGAACATGTGTTGAACATGCCAAGGGAGTGAGGGTGACAGAAGATGCATTGATCATGATTAGAGTGTTGTGGGGGTGAAGAGTGGTATGAATGGACTAGGAATGACAAGACAAAGTGAAAGGGGGTGCATTGCAGGATCTGGGTGAATATAGCCGTATGCTCACCTTTCCTGACCTAGTCAAGACATTGAATTGCTTGCAGCACTGAATCCATGATCTCTGGATCACACTCCTGTGCTGACCTCCTCTGCTACCTCCAGCTAGTAATTCTTGGTCATGGCAGCAGACTTCTTTTTCCCACGAGCTGGGAACAACAACCCCTCCTGCTCCTTGCTGCCCCCAGCAACATATCCAGAGATGCATCTAAAAATCTTGGTGCAGCCTTTTCTCTTCTCCCACTCATCCTTCAATTCTGTGTTTGTTCTCTACCACAACCCCGCCCCTGCTCTCTTCCCGTCTCCACATTATTTTCAGGATCCAGGAATTTAGTGAACCAGCGGAAACTGTCAGATTTCTTAAGAAGTCATTATCTCATATGTCCATGTAAATTGCAGTCTCCAGTCACGTTTTAATTTTCAATAAATATATCAATTTCTTTAAGCTGTAAAAGCTCCGGTTTGTGTTTAATTTTCTCTGATTTGAAAAGTGGTGGCGTATCGTGTGATTATATTCAATCCAATAAGCAGATTACGACAAGTAGGGTAATTGCTAATTCTCAGGTTGTGAATCTTTGCTTAAGACAGATTATCAGAAAGTTATAGTTCTTGGATTATAGGGCATAAGGTCTAGAGTGGGACTTGCTGTTAAACTATTGAGAGAAAACATTTTAATAAAAACCTGAAATTGTATCTGTTTCTTCATTGTTTCAGCACTGATTTCACACACTCTTTTCCTTTGACCCAGATACAGCTGGTACTTTCTTAAGAAAGGAAAGGGAAGGTGACAGTGCTTTCAAGGTCTATGTAATTCCATTAAAAAAAACTATCTCTTAGGAGATATTTTTAGGTTAAATATTTTTTCTTTCACCACAGAGACCTATAATTTCAGAACTTTTTTTTTCAACAGGGAGATGCAGGGCTAACATCAGTTGTTGGACAGTTATAAAACTGTTCATTTTCAGCTCTGTGTATAAATCACAAAAAGTCAAACCAAGAAATTCAGTATTGGCTAAGAATACAGCAGTAATAAATCTTGAGTGTTCTGCTTTGGCGGTGGTCGGTAAGGTGAATTTGTTATCCTGGAAGAGCAACTCAGCTCGACTGTTATATGTACTGACAAAGATAGCTATCTTTGTTTACCTTTGCACCCAAGGGAAGAGGTCCATGGAGACTACATGGACTACAGTGGTGGTCTGTTCCCTCCTGATAATCCTCATGTCCCACTCATTAACCTCTTCCCCCTTCCACCCCAGCAAATAAATCCAGCACTTTAGACTTGGCACTGCTGATGCCTTGAACATCTGAATTTAACTGCTCATATAGACATGCCTTTTCTTCCTCTATTGTATGTGTTATGTATTTAACCCTTGGCAATCTGTATCACATCACCACCAGAGGGCCTACCTGTTGGAGTCCCAAGGGATCTCAGAATTCCTTGGGAGCACTGTATATAAGCAGGCCACCCACACGGTACCTGCACTCTGGAGTCTTAGTAAAAGAGCTAAGGTCACACTTACTCATTGCTCACAGTACTCAGTTTCATCCTTTATTATGAGCGTATCAATTGGCGACGAGATAACGAACAACCGTGCGCAAATTCAAAGAACAGTTGGTATCCTGCAGAAGTTCTCAGAAGGGGATGATTGGAAAGCCTTCGTGGAGAGACTCGACCAATACTTCGTGGCCAACGAACTGGAAGTGGACAAGAACGCTGCCAAACGAAGGGTGATCCTCCTTACTGTCTGTGGGGTAACAACCTATGGCCTCATGAAGAATCTAATAGCTCCGGTAAAACCAACAACTAAATCCTACAAAGAATTATGTACGCTGATCTGGGAGCACCTAAATTCTAAAGAAAGCGTTCTGATGGCGAGGTATCGGTTCTACACGTGTCAAAGGTCGGAGGGCCAGGAAGTGGCGAGCTACGCCGCCGAACTAAGGCGCCTTGCAGGACATTGCGAATTCGATGGATTCCTAGATCATTGCAAGAGGGATGGAGTACAAAAGCAGGGAGGTCCTGCTGCAACTGTATAGGGTATTGGTGAGGCTGCACCTGGAGTACTGCGTGCAGTTTTGGTCACCTTTCTTAAGGAAGGATATACTAGCTTTGGAGGGGGTACAGAGACGATTCACGAGGCTGATTCCGGAGATGAGGCGGTTACCTTATGATGATAGATTGAGTAGACTGGGTCTTTACTCATTGGAGTTCAGAAGGATGAGGGGTGATCTTATCGAAACATTTAAAATAATGAAAGGGATAGACAAGATAGAGGCAGAGAGGTTGTTTCCACTGATCGGGGAGACTAGAACTAGGGGGCACAGCCTCAAAAATCAGGGGAGCCAATTTAAAACCGAGTTGAGAAGGAATTTCTTCTCCCAGAGGGTTGTGAATCTGTGGAATTCTCTGCCCAAGGAAGCAGTTGAGGCGAGCTCATTGAATGTATTCAAATCACAGATGGATAGATTTTTGCCAATAAGGGAATTAAGGGTTACGGGGAGCGGGCAGGTAAGTGGAGCTGAGTCCACGGCCAGATCAGCCATGATCTTGTTGAATGGTGGAGCAGGCTCGAGGGGCTAGATGGCCTACTCCTGTTCCTAATTCTTATGTTCTTAATGGCGTACCCCTTATTCTGAGACTGTGATCCCTGGTTCTAGACTCCACAGCCAGAGGAAACATCTTCCCTGCATCTATCCTGTCTAGCCCTGTAAGAATTTTATGTTTCAATGAGTTCACCTCTCATTCTTCTAAACTCGAGAGAACATAGGCCTAGTCTACTCAATCTCTCATCATAGTACAATCCTCCCATCCCAGGAATCAGTCTGGTGAACCTTTGTCGCACTCTCTCTATGGCAAGGAAATCCTTCTTTAGGTAAGGAGACCAAAACTGTACACAGTACTCCAGGTGTGGTTTCACCAGGGCCCTATATAAATACAGTAAGACATCTTTACTCTTATACTCAAATCCTCTTGTAATAAAGACCAACATACCATTTGCTTTCTTAATTGCTTGCTGTACCTGAATGTTAACTTTCAGTGATTCGTGTACAATGACACCCAGGTCCCTCTGAACACCAACATTTCCCAATCTCTCACCCTTCAAAAAATACTCTGCTTTTCTATTTTTCCTACGGAAGTGGATTAACTTCACATTTCTCAACATTACATTCCATTTGTCATGTTCTTGCCCACTCACTTTGCCTGTCTATATCCCCTTGAAGCCTCTTTGCATCCTCCTCACAACTTACATTCCCATCTAGCTGTGTATCATCAGGAAACTTGGATAGATTACATTTGGTCCCCTCATCCAAATCATTGATATAAATTGTGAATAGCTGAGGCCCAAGCACTGATCCTTGCGGTACCCCACTTGTTACAGCCTGCCAACCCGAAAATGACCCGTTTATTCCTACTCTCTGTTTTCTGTCAATTAACCAATCCTCAATCCATGCTAGTATATTACCCCCAATCCCATGAACCCTAATTTTGTTCAATAACCTCTTGTGTGGCAATTTATTGAATGTCTTCTGAAAATCCAAATACACCACATCCACTGGTCCCCCCTTATCTATTCTGCTAGTTACAACCTCAAAAAACTCTAACAGATTTATCAAACATGATTTCCCATTCATAAATCCATGTTGACTCTGCCCAATCTTATTATTCTTTTCTCAGTGCCCTGTTACCATGTCCTTAATAATAGATTCTAGCATTTTCCCTACTATTGATGTCAAGCTTACTGGTCTGCAGTTCCCCATTTTCTCTCTCCTTCCTTTCTTAAATAGTGGGGTTACATTTGTTATCTTCTAATTCGTGGGAACCATTCTAGTATCTATGGAATTTTGGAAGATGACAACCAATGCATCCACTACTTCTATAGCCACCTCTTTCAAACCTCTGGGATGTAGGCCATCAAGTCCAGGGGATTTATCGGCTTACCATCCCATTAATTTCTCCAGTACCATTTTTTTAACTAATACTAATTTCTTTCAGTTCCTCATTCTCACTAGACCCTATTTCTAGCAAGTTTTTTGCGTCTTCTTCCCTGAAGACAGACACAAAATATTTGTTTAATTTCTCTGCCATTTTCTTATTTCCCATTATAATTTCTCCTGTCTCAGCCTGTAAGGGTCCCACATTTACTTTTGCTACTCTTTTCCTTTTCACATACCTATGGAAGTTTTTACAATCTATTTTTATGTCTCTCGCTAGTTTATTCATATTCTATTTTTCCTTTCTTTATCAATTTCTTGGTCCTACTTTGCTGAATTCTATAATCATCACAATCCTCAGGCTTACTATTCTTTTTGGTAACATTATATGCCACTTCCTTTGATCTAATACTATTTTTAACCTCTTGTTAGCCATGGTTGGACCACTTTTCCTATGGGGTTTTTGTGCCTTAATGGAATGTATATTTATTGTAAATTATGTATTAATTCTTTAAAAGCTATGCATTGCTTGTCTACCATCATACCTTTTAAGGGAGTTTCACAATCTACCTTAGCCAACTTGCCACTTGCTACATACATTATTTGCTTTAAAAAAATTAAAACCCTAGTTTTGGATTCAACTAAATCATTTTCAAACTCAATTTAAAATTCTATCATGTTATGGTCACTCTTGCCTAAAGGCCCCTTTATTACAAGCTTATTAATTAACCTTTCCTCCTTGCACACTGCTAGATCTAAAGTAGCCTGTTCCCTTGTTGGTTCCTCATGTCTCCTCTGCAGCAAAGAGACAGGTCCATCAACCCCCACAGGATTGCTGGCTTCCCCAGGGTTCAGGAAACCATTGATGAGACCTACATGATTCTGAAGGCTCTGCTTGAGGAACCTGTTACTTTTATCAATAGGAAGGTTTTCACTTGCTAAATGTGCTAATTCTCTGTGATGCCCAACTGTACAATCAATACATAAACTCAGGAAATCGGGGAGGCACTATGATAGGGATGTGCAGACATGAGAGATTACTTTTCACACAGTTTTTTAAACTGTAATTAATTTTTTATGTTGTTTTAGGTTGATTTCATAAGCTGCAGCTCATCTACCTCCCAGTGCCACATCTCACGCTGACTTATGGGGCCCGATATGAATGCAGAGACAGGAATGGTGAGGACTTGGGCGGGTGACAGCAGGCCCCGAATGTGCAACATTGCAGAATGGACAGGAATGTCTGATTTTAATGCGGATGCCTCATTTTCCTTTTCTTACCAGGATTCGGGTCTACACTGAGTATGAGCGAACATGACATGATTTTCCCTCAACTATTTAAAGCTACAGTTCAGAGATGAAACGGACATAGAGGTTTGGAACTTGGAAGATTGTGCAATGCAAGGATAACTTGGAGATGGCTGGAAGGAGAGCAAAGGCTGCACCTTATTGAATTATTTGTAGAGGTAACAAAGAAAATAGACAAGGGTAATGCAGTAGATGTAATTTATCTGGATTTTCAAAAGATCTTCGATAAGGTACCCCATAATAGAATGATGAACAAGGTCAGAGAATGTGGAGTCAGGGGACAAGTAGCAGAATGGATTGTTAGCTGGCTTCAAGACAGAAAGCAGAGAGTAGAGTAAAGGGTAGCTATTCAGAATGGCAGAAGGTGGGTAGTGTTGTTCCACAAGGATTAGTGCTGGGACCATTGTTGTTCACAATTTATACGAATGATTTAGACTTTGGAAATCAAAAACGCAATTGCTAAATTTGCGGATGAAACCAAATTGAGGGTGATAGTTAATACTGAGGAGGTCCGCAATAAATTACAGGCAGACATTAATAAACTTGCAGAATGGGCGTATAATTGGCAAATGAATTTCAACACAGATAAATGTGAGGTTTTACATTTTTGTAGGATGAATAAGGAGGTCACTTATTACTTGGAAGCTGTGAGTCTAGGTGGAGTAGAGGAACAAAGGGATCTCAGAGTACAAATATACAAATCACTTAAAGTAGCGACACAGGCTAACAAAGCCATAAAAGAGCAAACCAGATGCTACAGTTTTTTTCTAGAGGGACAGAATTTTAAAGTAGTGAAGTTATGCTAAATTGTATCGAACCTTGGTTAGATCACATGGAGTATTGCGAACAATTCTGGTCGCCATATTATAAAAAGGATATAGAAGCACTGGAGAGGGTGCAGAGAAGATTTACAAGGATGATACCAGAAATGCAAAGGTATATCGATCAGGAAAGGATGAACAAGCTGGGTCTCATTTTGCTTGATAAAATAAGGCTGAGGGGTAACCAAAGTGAGGTCTTTAAAATTATGAAAGGTTTTGCTAGGGTAGATACAAAGGGCTGGACTTTCCACTTAGATCGCTCGGGCCCAAAAAATGGGCGATGTTCCAGCCTGAGCAATGTTTCAGCCTTCAGGATCGCTGGAAGATTGCCCATTTTTGGGATTGCTACTTTTGGCTTTTTTTGGGGGGGCGATAGCCCAGCGATGCGAAATGGGCCTTAGCGATGGGAGATGGGCCTTAGCGATGGGAGATGGGCCTTAGCGATGGGTGATGGGCCTCAGCGATGGGAGATGGGCCTCAGCGATGGGAGATGGGCCTCAGCGGTGGGAGATGGGCCTCAGCGGTGGGAGATGGGCCTCAGCGGTGGGAGATGGGCCTCAGCGATAGGAGATGGGCCTTAGCGATGGGAGATGGGCCTTAGCGATGGGAGATGGGCCTTAGCGATGGGAGATGGGCCTTAGCGATGGGAGATGGGCCTCAGCGATGGGAGATGGGCCTCAGCGATGGGAGATGGGCCTCAGCGATGGGAGATGGGCCTCAGCGATGGGAGATGGGCCTTCGCGATGGGAGATGGGCCTTAGCAATATGGAAGGCAAGGCTTCCCTAGCAATAGCCTTCTGTGCACGCATTTGTTTTTGCAAGCAAGTTTTCCCGTGTTTCGGGAGGTCAGGGATCATCCACGCATGCGCAGAAGGCAAAGGGAGGGGGAGAGAGAGAGAGAGAGAAGATAGAGAGAGAGGAGGAAGGCAGAGACAGAGAGGAGAGATAGAAAACAATAGAGAGATAAGCAATAGAAAAATAAATCAGCAACGTGTCAGATGATTCAGAGCACAATGTGCAAGATGTGGAAGGGGGGAGGAGAGGGTAAAGCCCTTCTCCGATGAGGCCAACCAGGCCCTCGTCGTGGAGGTGCACTCGCGGTGGGCCCAACTCACGCGGGGTGGGGGTGGGAAACCTCCACCTGGGCATATCGTAAAATCTGGGGCGAGATCGCCGACGTGGTATCATTGGCATCCCACGAGGTGAGGCAATCCGACCAGTGCCGGAAGTGCTGGAACAGCCTGGTTGCTTCGGCAAGAGTAAGTATGAAATAGATTTTACATTGTAATGATGCACATAATATAAATCTCCCAGATTGAAATTAAGCTTGTTATTCTTGCATATATTCCCGACTAAGATCTGGATAGGGCTCGGAACCTGCGTCCTTTTTAAGTCTCACTGTGTCAGTCTCTCCGGCTCCTGTCACTTACACAATGACCCAGCCTGGACTCGGGGAGAGCTACCCTTGCTCACTGTCTGCCCTGGGACACTTTGGGGCATTAACTCCTGTCATTGCTGAGTTCACCAGCTCTCCTGATTTCCACCAACCCCGGGAGCCCTTCAGTGGAGATTTTAGTCGAGAGAGATGTCAGCGTCGCAAGAGGAGTGGCGCAGGAGGATAAAGGGCGGCGGCAGCGGGTGGGAGCGGCGGCAGTCCGAGCGGCTAGCTGATGCAGAGGCCGAAGGTAAAACAAAGAAGTAAAAAGAAATCGAAGTGTGACATCACAGCCAAGCGGGTAAGTGATTGACTAGTAGATTGGTGAGTAATCTTTTTCTTTTTCTTTTTATTTCCTTATCAGCCGGTAACCTTTGGCATTGTTGCCAAATTAAGTTAATTTAAGGGTTAAGTCATGGCAGGAGAGCCCAGACCCGTGTCATGCTCCAGTGCTATGTGGGAAGTCAGGGACGCTCCCAGTGTCCCTGACTGCTATGTGTGCAGGAAGTGTGTCCAGACGCAGCATTGCGCATTGTGGCACTGGAGCTGCGCATGGACTCACTCTGGAGCATCCACAATGCTGAGGATGTCTTGAATAGCACGTTTAGTGAGTTGGTCACACCGCAACTAAAGGTTACTCAGGCAGATAGGGAATGGGTGACCATCAGGAAGAGCAGTGGAAGGAAGGTAGTGCAGGGGTCCCCTGCAGTCATCTCCCTCCAAAACAGATATACCATTTTGGATACAGTTGGAGGAGATGACTCATTAGGGAAAGACAGCAGCAGCCAAGATCATGGCACTATGGGTGGCTCTGCTGCACAGGAGGGCAGGAAAAAGAGTGGGGGAGCTATAGTGGTCGGGGATTCTATTGTAAGGGGAATAGATAGGCGTTTTTGCGGCCACAATTGAGACTCCAGGATAGTATGTTGCCTCCCTGGTGCAAGGGTCAAGGATGTCTCGGAGCAGCTGCAGGGCAATTTGGAGGGGGAGGGTGAACAGCCAGTTGTTGTGGTGCATATAGGTAGCTGAATTTAGGGAGCTAGGAGTTAAATTAAAAAGTAGAACATCAAAGGTAGTAATCTCAGGATTGCTACCAGTGTCACATGCTAGTCAGAGTAGAAATAGCAGGATAGTTAAGATGAATACGTAGCTTGAGGAATGGTGCAAGAGTGAGGGATTCAAATTCCTGGGACCTTGGAACCGGTTTTGAGGGAGGTGGGACCAGTACAAACTGGATGGTCTGCACCTGGGCAGGACCAGAACCAATGTCCTGGGGGGAGTGTTTGCTCGTGCTGTTGGGGAGAGTTTAAATTAATATGGCAGGGGGATGGGAATCTATGCAGGGAGACAGATGGAAGTAAAATAGGGGCAGAAGCAAAAGGCAGAAAGGAGATAAGGAAAGGTGGAGAGCAGAGAAATAAAAGGCAAAATCAAAAAGGGCCACATTACATCATTCTAAAAGGACAAAGAGTGTAAAAAAAACAAGCCTGAAGGGTCTGTGTCTCAATGCGAGGAGCATTCGTAATAAGGTGGATGAATTAACTGCGCAGATAGCTGTTAACGGATATGATGTAATTGGGATTATGGAGACATAGCTCCAGGGTGACCAAGGCTGGGAGCTCAACATCCAGGGGTATTGAATATTCAGGAAGGATAGACAGAAAGGAAAAGGAGGTGGGGTAGCGTTGCTGGTTAAAGAGGAGATTAACACAATAGTAAGGAAGGACATCAGCTTGGATGATGTGGAATCTGTATGGGTAGAGCTGCGGAACACCAAAGGGCAGAAAACGCTAGTGGGAGTTGTGTACAGATCAACAAACAGTGGTAGTGAGGTTGGGGATGGCATCAAACAGGAAATTAGGGATGCGTGCAATAAAGGTACAGCAGTTATCATGGGTGACTTTAATCTACATATAGATTGAGCTAACCAAACTGGTAACAATACGGTGGAGGAGGATTTCCTGGAGTGTATAAGGGATGGTTTTCTAGACCAATATGTTGAGGAACAAACTAGAGAGCAGGTTATCCTAGACTGGGTCTTGTGTAATGAGAGAGGATTAATTAGCAATCTTGTTGTGCGAGGCCCCTTGCGGAAGAGTGACCATAATATGGTAGAATTCTTCATTAAGATGGAGAGTAACATAGTTAATTCAGAGACTAGGGTCCTCAACTTAAAGAAAGGTAACTTCGATGGTATGAGACGTGAATTGGCTTGGATAGACTGGCGAATGATACTTAAAGGGTTGACGGTGGATAGGCAATGACATTTAAAGATCACATGGATGAACTTCAACAATTGTACATCCCTGTCTGGAGTAAAAATAAAACGGGGAAGGTGGCTCAACCGTGGCTAACAAGGGAAATTAGGGACAATATTAAATCCAAGGAAGAGGCATATAAATTGGCCAGAAAAAGCAGCATACCTGAGGACTGGGAGAAATTTAGAATTCAGCAGAGGAGGAAAAAGGGTTTAATTAGGAGGGGGAAAATAGAGTATGAGAGGAAGCTTGCAGGGAATATAAAAACTGGCTGCAAAAGCTTCTATAGGTATATGAAGAGAAAATGATTAGTGAAGACAAATGTAGGTCGCTTGCAGTCAGATTCAGGTGAATTTATAATGGGGAACAAAGAAATGGCAGACCAATTGAACAAATACTTTGGTTCTGTCTTCACGAAGGAAGACACAAATAACCTTCAGGATATACTAGGGGACTGAGGGTCTCGCGAGAAGGAGGAACTGAAGGAAATCCTTATTAGTCAGGAAATTGTGTTTGGGAAATTGATAGGATTGAAGGCCGATAAATCCCCAGGGCCTGATAGTCTACATCCCAGAGTACTTTAGGAAGTGGCCCTAGAAATAGTGGACGCATTGGTGGTCTTTTTGCAACATTCTATAGACTCTGGATCAGTTCCTATGGATTGGAGGGTAGCTAATGTAACCCCACTTTTAAAAAAAGGAGGGAGAGAGAAAACAGGCAATTATAGACCGGTTAGCCTGACATCGGCAGTGGGGAAAATATTGGAATCAATTATTAAAGATGAAATAGCAGCGCATTTGGAAAGCAATAACAGGATCAGTCCAAGTCAGCATGGATTTATGAAAGGGAAATCATGCTTGACAAACCTTCTTGAATTTTTTGAGGATGTAACTAGTTGAGTAGACAAGGGAGAACCAGTGGATGTGGTGCATTTGGACTTTCAAAAGGCTTTTGACAAGGTCCCACACACGAGATTAGTGTGCAAAATTAAAGCATGTGGTATTGGGGGTAATGTATTGACGTGGATAGAGAACTGGTTGGAAGCAAAAAATAGGAATAAACGGGTCCTTTTCAGAATGGTGGGCAATGGCTAGTGGGGTACCGGATGTGTTCAGTGCTGGACACCCAGTTATTTACAATATACATTAATGATTTGGATGAAGGAATTGAATGCAATATCTCCAAGTTTTCAGATGACACTAAGCTGGGTGGCAGTGTAAGCTGTGAGGAGGATTCTAAGAGGTTGCAGGGTGACTTGGACAGGTTAGTTAAGTGGGCAAATGCATGGCAGATGCAGTATAATGTAGATAAATGTGAGGTTATCCACTTTGGTGACAAAAACAGGAAGGCAGAATATTATCTGCATGGTGACAGATTAGGAAAAGGGGAGGTGTAACAAAAACTGGGTGTCATGGTACATCAGTCATTGAAAGTTGGCATGCAGGTACAGCAGGCAGTGAAGAAGGCAAATAGCATGTTGGCCTTCATAGCGAGAGGATTTGAGTATTGGAGCAGGGAGGTCTTACTGCAGTTGTACAGGGCCTTGGTGAGGCCTCATCTGGAATATTATGTTTCGTTTTGGTCTCCTAATCTGAGGAAGGACATTCTTGCTATTGAGGGAGTGCAGCGAAGGTTCACCAGACTGATTCCCGGGATGGCAGGACTGACATATGAAGAAAGACTGGATCGACTGGACTTACATTCACTGGAATTTAGAAGAATGAGAGGGGATCTCATAGAAACATATAAAATTCTGCCGGGATTGGACAGGTTAGATGCAGGATAAATGTTCCCAATGTTGGGGAAGTCCAGAACCAGGGGTCACAGTCCAAGGATAAGGGGTAAGCCATTTAGGACCGAGATGAGGAGAAACTTCTTCACTCAGAGAGTTTTGAACCTGTGGAATTCGCTACCACAGAAAGTTGTTGATGCCAGTTTGTTAGATATATTCAAAAGGGAGTTAGATGTGGCCCTTGTGGCTAAATGGATCAAGGGGTATGGAGAGTAAGCAGCAATGGGGTACTGAAGTTGCA
Organism: Pristiophorus japonicus; assembly: GCF_044704955.1. Classification (NCBI taxonomy): domain Eukaryota; kingdom Metazoa; phylum Chordata; class Chondrichthyes; family Pristiophoridae; genus Pristiophorus; species Pristiophorus japonicus. Next base: position 339,528,149 of record NC_091977.1, on the reverse strand, counting down.
CGATCAGCCATGATCATATTGAATGGTGGTGCAGGCTCGAAGGGCCGAATGGCCAACTCCTGCACCTATTTTCTATGGTTCTATGTTTCTATGTTTGTGTCAAGCATTAGATCCTAAACACAATCTTTGTTATAACCATGCATCAATTGTGGATACAAACCCGATTAGAATATAACGTTGGAAACTGTTGTCTTACTATGACAGTACCGAGTCAATTAGCTTATGCCATGCTCTTTTCATGTTTGCAGAGGAAGATATCTGACAACCGTTCTGAGCAGAGGCGCACCAGAGGAGGCCCTGCTCAGCTGCAGCTACTTACCAACCTCGAGGAGCGAGCAGCAGCACTTGTGGGGATCCACAGTCGCTTGGCCACCACCCATGGTGTTGCAGAACATGTGTCACTTGAGTAATGTGTCAAGCAGTATTAAAGTAATGTAATGTCATTTAATTATAATATACGAACGATGTCATGTTTTGCATGCAGCCTCTGTGCTACTCTCAGGTTAACAACATAAGAAATAAGAGCAGGAGCAGGTCATCTGGCCATCTGTCCACTTCCATGTCTGCTCCCATAAACCTTCACTCCTTTATCATTCTGTCCAGCTCCAACTGATGCAGCCTCCACAGCTCTCTGGGTCACTGAATTCCACATAGATGTACCACCTTATGTACTACTGTATGATGCATTATTATGTAATGTCTCTTGGTCATATTTATTGTAGTACTGCTGCTCCTTCTTCATAAGCCAGCGCAACGCAAGAATCATGTGTACCCTTCCGTTCTAATAAGCTCAATAAGCTCAATTATGTTTTGCAGGTCCCACAACGCCAATGTCACGCAGCGAGCCCTCATCTGAACCTACACCATTGCAGGTGGTCATCTCTACGGGTAGGGAGGAGGAGGATGACGAGACTATTGAGCTCAAGGAGTAGGTGAAAACGGAGGAGGATGCCCGTTGCATCCCTCTGCCTCTGCCTGTTGTACCTGCGGCCAGCATGTCGTCTTCGACAGAAGAAGTAGCGGGACCAAGTGGCTTGCAGCCGGTGACGCCAAGGCGTACATTAGTGCTCACGCCGACCCCATGGAGGTTGAGTCAGCGAGGTCAGCACACGCCTCCACTGGCTGATTGCATTGAGGGCTTGACCAGACTGTACAAGGAGAGTGTCGCGATAAGTCATGAGCTCCTCCTGGCGTTCGGGGTTTACACGGGGAACATGTCCCGGATGTCTGCTCGCATATCGGAGGATATGCAACAGATGATTCGGGAGATGCGTGCGCAGACCGCCGCCGTCCATGCCTTGCAGAATATGATGGTGGCAGGAGATGGTACTGCACCCCAAGGTGCTGTCCCACAAACCACCAGCACAGATGCGAGTCAGCAGGAAGAACTACCTTCTGGCTCAGAAGATATTTCCGCAGGAACGTCTTCCCCTCCACCACCCCCTGAGCCGATCGAGCCACCATCATCCCCCAATCAATAGCAGGAAGTCTTGCCATCGCCCGCTGCACGCCTGACTGATCCCGCTACCCGGGGACACGGCGGGGGGGGTAAAGGACCTGGAGGGAAATGTGGCTGCAGGTAGGGAGGGGAATGTTTTATTGTTATATCCTATTGTTCTTGTTGTTCTTTTTTATTGTTGTTGGGTGATTGTTGTGGGGGGGGGGCGGTGGCGGGGGAGGGGGGTGATGTTAAATTTATAAAATAATTTTTGACATCATTGTTCAGTTAATAAAACATTTTATTGAATTTTACAATTGTTGTGCAGTGTCTTCTAATAACGTAAGATAAGGTAAGGTAAAACAAATACAATTGTTGGAAAACAATGGCCAGACCAGGCCAGGCAAGGATGAAACGTAACACAACTGCAACTGTTGTCTTTCCGTAACTGGAACTGTAAATGTCACCAATGTAAGTTCATGCAAAGCATTCATTTATGAGCTGCTGATGTAAGAGTTTTGCAGTCATGTAACTCCCACGGGGTTTTCCCAGTCTTGCAGGGCGGCGTGGCAGCATGGGTTCATCGCCAGGATGATTGTCCTCGCCGAGGTCCTCATCAACCTCCTCCTCCTCCTCCTCAACCTCCTCCTCCTCCTCCTCGTCTGCCTCTTCTGCCTCCACTCTTTCCTGAGGTGGACCGGCAGCCCCATCTGGCAATTGTTGTCCTCTCCTGATAGTTAGGTTATGTAACATGCAGCACACCACAATAAACTCACCTGGTCAGGGTGGTACTGTAGGCTGCCTCCAGAGTGGTCCAGGCATCTGAAGCGCTGCTTCAGCACTCCAATTGTCTTTTCGACGATATTGTGTGTAGCTATATGGCTTTCCTAGTAACGCTTCTCGGCTTCCGTCTGGGGATTACACAGTGGGGTAATGAGCCAGCTGGCAAGGCCATATCCTTTATCTCCCATAATCAAACCTTGGCCTTGTGGCTGATTGTTAAAAAGATCAGAGACAGTGCTGTCACACAAGATGTGCGCATCATGGATGCTGCCTGGAAAATTAGCATTTACTGCCATGATTATTTGGTTGTGGTCGCCAATGAGCTGCACATTCAGGGAGTGGAATCCCTTTCGGTTACGAAACACCTCCGCCTCCTGTAAAGGGGCTTTCAACAATGTGCATGCAATCTATTGCTCCTTGCACCTTGGGGAAGTTTGCTATTCTCGAGAAACCCAAAGCCCTCCCTGTGCCTCCCTGGTCATAGGGAAGTTTATAAAGTCCATCCTGCGTGCATAAAGGACTTGAGTCATCTGCCGAATGGAGCAATGTGTGGTATGCTGAAAGATACCACAAATGTCGCCAGCTGAAGCCTGAAAGGAGCCCGATGCGTAGAAGGATAGTGCCGCGGTAACGTTAACCTCAACGTTAGGCTGGTTGGCTGCAGATCTCCCTTGATGAGCTGGCATATCTCGGTGATGACCTCCTTTCGGAAGCGCAGCCTCCTAAGGCACGTGTTGTCAGACAAGTTCAGGTATGATTGTTTTTCCCTGTAAGTTCATCGGGTGTACGGTCTCCTCTTCCGCATCAGTCTGCCACCTCTTTGATTGGGCTCTTCACTACACTCAACTTCAGACTCCAGCATGTGAGCATTTACAAATAATGGTAGAGAAGTTACAGACCCCATTCAATATTGCTATAAATGCCCTTTATATTAAAATAAATATAAATATAAATGTGAGTAGATCAGTCAGTAAATATGAATAGATCAGCCCTTAAATATCTCACAAATTATAAGCCCCTTCTTTAAGCAGCCTCTCACTTCCTCTAACGTTCAAAATGGCATCCGCAGTGCCGAGTTTCTGTGAAGAGTGCCCACTGGGAGCAGCTTTGCTCCAGCGATGTTCAGCGATCTTCTCAGCAAGTGATCAGCACCGTGATGTGTAGGCGATGTGCCGAAAGTTACGGTGGGTGATCACCTCGGTGATTTGAAATTCTTGTGTGACGAAAGTTGGGCCGGTAATCTTTGGGCGATGAGGACGGTCCAACTTTCAGGTAAAATGGGCAATAGCCTGGCTATTTGGGTGATAAATGGGCAATAGCCCAGCGATTTCAAGTGGAACGTCTAGCCCAAAGAGAGTGTTTCCACTTGTGGGGATGAGCATAACTATAGGCCATCAATATAAGATAATCACCAAGAAATCAAATAGGGAATTCAGAAGAAACTTCTTTACACAGAGGGCTAGATTTTCCATTATTTTTGTATGCATAACGCCCACTTAACGTCCATTTTACTGTTGAAATGAGGTGTAACGCCCAGATATTGCCCATTTAGCCACAAAATAGAAACTGACGCCCATTTTTTGGACACTTATCGCCAAGCATTACTTTCCCCATGTGCGTAACGCTGAGAAAAAATAATACCACCCGCCCACTTTTTTTGGGCGGAATCATCAGAATGGATTAAATCAACGCCCATAATATCGCCCAGCGTTACTTTTGGCACGTAATTAACGCTGAGATTCAGTAATACCGATCGCCCACTTTTTTTTGTCGTAAAGATCACATTTGCCGAAACTAACGCCCAGTATATCGCCCAGCATCACTTTTACCACCTTGCACACATCTCGCCCACAATATCGCTCACCCAAAACACAGCTCTGAAAAAGTGGAACTGTTCTGAACTAATCACAGCGGTGTGGATGCCATTTTTCAAATCGCAGGTCGCTTCATTGAAAAGGCTGCTTCAACTTAGGGGGAGTTTGGATTGACTGACTCTGGAGTTCTTCTCAGGTGAAGTGACCATCTCAACAGACATCTTTTTAGACTGTGGGTGATTGGGTTTTACTGTGGTGTCTTTTAGTGTGGAAATTATTGCCTCTGATCAATCGGTATTATACGATCATTGGAATGGGGTCAGCCATTTCTCAGCCTGCATCGATTAATACGTAGATGCTGCAGAGTGCAAATGACACGTCTAATGCTAACCATTACGTGCCCAATCTAAGACGTGCCAGTATAAGGAGGAGGTCCAGACCATACACATCCTGCACTTACAGGAAGAAGTGGTCTTACCGCGACATGTCCAAAAACACCTGCCTTCAGAGACTGCGCTTCCACAAAGTGGTGATCACTGAAATATGCCAGTTCATCAGGGCAGATATGCAGCCTGCCATCAGGACATCACTGTCGGTCGAGGTCAAGGTCACCGCGGCATTGTCGTTCTACACGTCCGGTTCCTTTCAGGCCTCCGTGGTTGACATTTCCCCTCTGTCTCACCATGCCACACATCGCTGCATTAGACAGGTCACGGAGGCCCTGTACGCGCGTAGGATGGACTTTATCAGCTTCCCCATGACCACGGAGGCTTAGACTGACAGGCTGGGGTATTCTACTGCATTGCTAAATTCCCCAAGGTGCAGGGAGCAATACAGTGTACTCACATCGCCATGCGGGCACCTTCTCAGGACCCAGAGGCTTTTCGCAACAGAAAAGGATTTCACTCCCTGAAGGTCCAACTCGTTGTCGACCACAACCAGATCATAATGGCAGTGAATGCCAAATGTCCAGGCACCTTCAATTCTGCGTGAGAGCGCTGTCTCTGACATGTTTAAAAGTCAGCCACAAGGACAATGCTGTATGCTTGGTGACAACCGATATGACACCCACACCGAGGTCGAGAAGCGATACAATGAGAGCCACAGACACACACCCAATGTGGTCCAGAAAACAATTACTGTGCTTAAGCAGCGCTTTAGATGCCTGGAGCACTCAGGAGGGGAGCTACAATACAAACCTGAGCAAGTAGCTAAATTCGTGCTCGTGTGCTCCATGCTACACAACCTGGCAATCAGGAGGGGACAAGAATTGCCAGGAGGGACTGATGGTCCAACTCAGGAGAGAGAGGAAGAGGACGAGGGGCTGGATGCTGACCTAGGGCCAGACAATCAGGCTGACTATGCAACCATGCCCACGATCCCCTCCAGACTGCAGGAAAGGGCCCGTGGTGGCTACATAGCTGCAAGGCTCTTACGCCAGGAGCTCATAAATGAGTGATTTGCCTGAAAGAACGTTGCTGTAATTGACAAAGCTGACACACTGCTGTGTGTGTGTAGCTCAGACATCAATGGTGGGCATCACCTTGGTGCCAGTTAAAGTTTAAGTTAATTCAAATTAAGTGTAATTATACCCTTTCATGTTAAGGAATCACCAGTGTGTGATGTTCCAGCTATCTGAGACAATGCGCAACAGGGTTATGTTGAATAAAAAACATTTAATATGACCATTGGTCTGAAATCATAAGTATCACGGGCAAAAACACCCCACCTCCACCCCACTTTTTCGACCATTGACATCAATCAAATGGTCAACATGTCCAGCAACACAGAATACAAATGCAAACCAACAGGGTGGCCCCCTCCCCCCATACATTACAACAAATTGCATACACCCAGATGGAGATCGAACACAGCCATCACCTGCGGACATATACCTCACTTTCCTCCCCCCTCCCCTTCTTCTCCCCACCCTCTACCCCTTCCCCTCCTCGCTCCACGCCACCTGGCCGAAGGGCTCCTCAGGCGGTGCCTCATTGCGGGGGGATGAAGGCAGAGCCGATGGTTGCACAGGTATGGGAGCAGGAGTTGCCGAGGTGGGAACATTCTTGGATCCCGAAGCAGGATTTTGCTCCTGCCGCTCATGTGTCGTTGGCACTGGGGGGTGCGGAACCTTGGGGTGGAGTGCCGCGCTCCGGGACCACTGGGAGGGCTGTACCAGCAATGTTCTTGGCTATCGCCTCCAGGGCCTCCACCATCCGTGGAACGTACTTAGTCATGGTGACGGAGATTGTGACCAGCTGTCGCGATATGCCCCCCAATGACTGTAGGATCTGGTCACCAATGTCTACAGTTTTCCTCGACAACTTAACCATCTCTCCGCTCTCATCTGGCGCTCGTGGAACAGACCTGCCACGTCCACGGAACCGCCGCGGGGTCGTCACCGTCCTGGGGACAAATGTGGTGCCCTGTGGCGAGGTGCTTGGGTCCGGTACCTCCAGAGTGGAGGCGCGAATAGCCGGAGGAGCACTAGATGGCCTTGGGATGCAATGCCTTCTGGAGCCTGGCGATGCAGGTTCCTCGTAGTCGGTGCTCTCATCTGTAGAGAACTCACCCAGCGGATTGACGTGTGAGAATCGGAGCTCCTCAGCACCAGATGTAGGATCGTCTGCCGAATCCGGCCCACACCCCCACCTTCTGGCCTCTGTGGTCTTGCCTGGGGCTGTGCTGCTGGCTGAGCTGCAAAACACAAATGAGGTTATTAGAGGAGAACGGGGTGCTAGGGTCACAAGGTGAGTCCAGCGCTACACAGAGCATATGCACGACAAAAGCACCACCACTATCAAAATCATCATAGACATCACATTTCATGACCATTAACACATTGTGCAATGCAATGATTTTCATTAGGTCAGCATTATTTATAGGACAATTTTAGAAACCATCTATCATATATTATTTTCGGATATGAGTGGGTGTGGCATCAATTGACTTTAGCTCACGCAATGGTGTATACTTTACTCACATGGCATCACTTCAGGGTCTGCAGCTGCTTGCGAGCCATCCGGGTGTGCCTCCCCACGAGTGTGAGCACCCGCTCCTCGATGTCAGTGATGTCGCTGATGACTGGTGGCCCCCCACCCGTTCGCCTCTGCGTGGACCTAATCGTTGATAACTTCTTCTGTAAAAGGTAACAGAATGAAAAGGCATGAGATCATTGCTAGGTACTGTCACAGAGACTGATACAACACATAACCGACAGATGTAATCATGATTATTATGATAATTATCATTCTTTACCAAAAGAAGTACACGATGAAAGCAGGCTTTGAGTACAACATTCCCGGTAAAAGTGAAAGACCTCACATCTGATGATAGTCACTCATGACTCTTACAAATCAAGTTATATAAATATATAAGTACATGTAAATAAATATAATACTTACTCCGGCGGATCCAACAAGGTCGTTCCATCGCTTGCAGCATTGGCTGCCCTCACGCACCTCATTGGTCGCCGACGAGACCACCTCTGCTATCTCGGCCCATATCTCTGGTAGGCCTTTGGGGTCGGCTTCCCACGCCCTCCCTGTGTCAAATCACCCCAGCGTAGCTCGACCTCCTGCAGGAGAGAGGCATTTGCCTCGTCCTTGAACCTCCTCGCTCTTTTGCGCCCTCCATGTGCTCCTCTCCCAGCTCACTGCTCTCGCCAGCATCAGTCTCCTCAGCGTGCTGTGTCACCTCCTCCTCTCCCTCCATTATAGGCAACAAATTTGGACAATTATCTGGCTGGTAACAGCTAATTTTTTTCCCAATTTGCTACAAATCTCGAAACTCTCCCCCCTTCCTCCCAAAGCAGCCACACCACACCCAGACACTCCTTCACTCCCTCTCAGCTCCCTCTCTCTCTGTCTCCTCTTATGTGCATGTCATGACCCTTGATCTCCTGAATCACGGGAATCGAGCATTGCCATGCCATTGCTAAGGACGGCGACACCTTACGGCAAAAGGTCAGAGAGATTTAACGCTACCGCCTATTTCATATTGCTCGCGGTAACACCCAATTTCAAAAATGGAGACTAGGGGCTAGACTTCCCACTTCACATTGCCCATATATCGCCCAAAATGGCTGGCTATCACCCATTTTGAGCAAAAAATGGAAACTCAGGCTGGAACATCGGCGGAAAATTAAGCCCCCAAGTTTTGGCTCACATTGCCAAGCTGATTGCCGAGGTGATCGCCCGCACATCGCCGAGTGGAACTTTCGGCACATCGCCGGCACATTGCTGGGCTGATCGCTCGCCGAGAACATCGCTGGATAATATTTGCTTTTCCTGGGCCTTCCTCACCGAACTGGGCACTATGGACGCCATTTTAAATTTTGGAGGAAGGGAGGAGGCAGCTAAAAAACTCGAGCTTATATATTGTGGGTTATTAAGGGTCTTTTACAGATAATTACACTCATATTTATACTTATATTTAATTGTACTAATAATAGCGAAGTAGATTAGGCATTTTGTTTTCTGAAAAGTGCATTTATAGCAAGTGAAAATAATTATTGATAGTGATGGGGCATATGCTTTCTCTGCCATTATTCGTAACTGCTCACATGCTGGTTTCTGAAAGGATCAATCGAAGAGGTGGCAGAGTAATGCGGAGACAGAGGAGGAGAGCATACAGCCAATGAATGTACAAGGAAAAGCAAGCTTACCTCAACTTAGCTGAAAACACGTGTCTTCGGAGGTTGCGCTTCCAGAAGGAGGTCATAGATGAGATTTGCCAGCTCATCAAGGGGGATCTGCAGCCTTCCAGCACCATCAGAACCACACTGCCCATTGAGGTAAAGGTTACTGCAGCACTATCCTTCTACGCATCTGGATCTTTTCAGGCTTCAGCTGGCGACATCTGTGGTATATCTCAGCATGCCACACACTGCTCCATTCGACAGGTGACTGAAGCCCTTTATGCTCACAGGATGGACTTTATAAAACTTCCCTATGACCAGGGAGGCACAGACTTGGGGTTTCTTGAGAATAACAAACTTTCCCAAGGCGCAGGGAGCAATAGACTGCAGGCACATCGTTCTGAAAGCCCCTTTACAGAATGCGGAGGAGGTGTTTCGTAACAGAAAGGAATTCCACTCCCTGAATGTGCAGCTTGTTGTCGACCACAACCAAATAATTATGACAGTAAGTGCTACATTTCTTGGCAGCAACCATGATGCGCACATCCTGCATGAGTGCTATCCCTGACCTGTTTGTCAATCAGCCAGAAGGTCACGGTTGGATGCTGGGGGATAAAGGATATGGCCTCGCCAGCTGGCTGATGACCCCACTGCGTAATCCTGTCACTGAAGCTGAAAACATTACAACAAAAGCCACATAGCTACACGCAAAAGATAATTGGAGTCCTAAAGCAACTCTTCAGATACCTGAACCACTCTGGTGACAGCCGACAGTACCACCCTGACCAGGTCACTGAGTTTATTGTGGTGTGTTGCATGTTGCATAACTTAGCTATAAGGAGAGGACAATAAATGCCAGATGGGGCTGCAGGTCCACCTCCAGAAGGAGGGGAGATGGAAGAGCCAGCCGCGAGGAGTAAGAGGAGGAGAAGGCTAGTGAAGACCTTGGGGAGGACAATCAGCTTGGCGATATAGCCATGGTCCCACCACCGCCCCCCGCTCCCCGCGCCCCGAGAAGACCAGTACTCTGTGGGAGTTACACGGCTGCAAAGCTATTGCGTCAACAGCTCATAAATGAACGCTTTTCATTAAGTTACATTGGGGACAGTCACATTTACAGTTACAGTAACGGTTAAACAAAAGTTGCATTTGAGTTGAGTGACGTTGAGTTATGCTTTAGCCTTGCCTACATTGGCCTGACCTGTCCATTGTTGCACAACATTTGCATTAATGCTTAACTTATCTAAATTTATGTTATTATAAGAGAATGCACAACAATTGTTAAATTTAGTAAAAAAATTTATTGAAACAAAGAATTTTAAAAACATTTTTGTCAACACCCCCATACCCACAACCCCACCCCCACCCCTGCCAACTATGAACGCACATTAGCAGTAACAATTTAACACTTTACAACTTTAACATTAACACTAAAAATTCTAACATGAACATGAACAGAATAAGCTAACATTACAAAAACACCCCCCCCCCCCCACCGCTACCTGCGGCCACGTTTCCCTCCAGGTCCTGTACCAACGTGTCTTAGCACCACCTGTCCGTTTTGGTCCCTGCAGACCGAGACAATGCTGGCGTGCAGCGGGCGACGGAAAGACTTCCTGCCGTGGTGGGGGTGTTGGAGTGGAAGACGAAGCTGGCGGTTTGTCCTCCGAGTCAGGAGGAAGTGTATCCTCCGTACTCGCTCGAGTGCTCGGGGTGGTACTCGGACCCAACACGACACCTTGGGGTGCAACGCTGTGTTCAGCCAGCTGCGCATGCCGAAGGGCATTTGTTGCGGCCGTCTGTTCACGCATTCCTTCCAGGGTCTGCCGTGCTACCTCCAGTCACTCGACTTGCACAGCAGACTCCTGTGAAAAGTCATGCGCGAACTGAGAGAACCCCTGGAGAAGCTCGCGACCGTCTCCGAGCATAGGGAGATCAAGCCCTCCAACTGATCGTCCGAGGGAGGCGATTGCTGACCTCGCTGACCCGGCCTCCGTGGGGTCGGCGTGCGCAATATAATGCGCCTTGGCGTTGCCAGCTGCACGCCACTTGGTCCCGGTGCCTCTTCAGTCTCAAATGAGATGACCGCAGGTTCAACCCCCTCAACATTTGTCGTCTGCTGCTGCTGCTATTGGTGCTCCTCCTCCTCTTCCTCCTCGGGCTTAGTGGTGGTGATGGTGGTGTTGTGCTCCTCCTCCTCCTCCTCCTCCTCCTGTTCACCAGGAGCTGGTGCAGGTGCTGGTTGCACCTCGACCAGCATCTCAGGATGACCTTAAAAACACATTTGAGCTTATTACAGAGCTTATTAGAACATAACGGTGCACATTAACGAGAGACGTTACATATCAATACATTTCACTACCCCAGAAAGCTGTAGCGGCTGCATCCCCTGCTTCTTATGCACAAAAGCTGCATGCGTGACATGACATGACATATCATCATTTGTATATTGCATATTGCATTATAATTACAGGACATTACATTACTTCTTAATATTGTTTGACACATTACTCATGAGATACATAGCTGGGCTCTGCCAGACCACAGGTGGTGGCCGAACGGATTTCATGGCCCACAAGCGCGACTGCACGCTCCTCCAGGTCGATCAACATAGAAACATAGAAACATAGAAAATAGGTGCAGGAGTAGGCCATTCGGCCCTTCTAGCCTGCACCGCCATTCAATGAGTTCATGGCTGAACATCAAAGGTTGAAGCTGAGCAGAGCCCCCCACCCCCGGTGTGCCTCTGCTCAGCACGGTTGTTATATTTCTTCTTCTGCAAATGAGAAAAGAGCACAGCATAAGCTAATTGACTCGGTAATATCATGGAGACACAACAGTTAAAAACGTTACACGCTACAGCTTGACACATATACATCTCTCTATACTGCAGCAGCCAGAGAGACTTCCATCGCATCAAACACTTCCAGGGAAGGGACAACACGGGTTCAATACAGATTATCGCTCCCGTTACACTGTCCCATCAAACACTCCCAGGGCTGATACATCACAAGTTACATACAGATTAAAGCTCCCTCTACACTGTCTGATCAAACACTCCCAGGACAGCTACAGCATGGGGTTATTTACGGAGTAAAGCTCCCTCTACATAGTCCCAGGTTCAGAGCCTTGTCCGGATCTTAACATGGAGTTTATGTCATACATGTATGAATAAAAAACTTAAATTCAATCCAGGAGATTCATTATTATAATTAAAATTTGCATCTGTACAATATAAAATGCAACTTACTCTTGCTGCAGCTACCAAGCTGTTCCAGCGTTTACAGCACTAGTCCGACCCCCTCGCCTCACGTCAACGATCTCCGCCCAAATTTTCCGATACATACGGGGTGGAGGTTTCCCGTGTGCACCCCGAGTCAATTGTCCCCACCGGGAATGAACCTCATTGACGAGGGCCTCATTGGCCTTGTCACTAAAGGGTTTCGCCCTTTTCCTCTTCCCCTCAGCATCATGATGCATATCCATTTCAGACATAAGTTTAAACTGTGTATTATAACGTTTTATAAAGTGTAAAATATCTTGTAAGCCTGCTCTGTTCTCTTCTCTCCTCCACTGCCTTCTCAGTATCTCCTCTCTCTCTCAGCCCCTCCCTGTGCCTTCTGCGCATGTGTGGATGACCCCTGACCTCCCAAAATGTGGGAAAACCAGTCACCAAGAAAAAAAAATCGCATGCGCAGAAGGCCGTTGCTAGGGAAGCTTTTGCCTTCCACATCGCTGGCCGTTCACTGGGTGTATGTCACATCACTGACCTTTTGCATCGCCCATTTCTCATCGCTGGCTTATCGCCGAGTGGAAAATCACGATCCAAAAAATTGCAGCAATCGGTCAGGCTGAGACATTGCATATTGCTGGAACATCATCCATTTTTTGGGCGATAGCCAGCAAAGTGGAATGTCTAGCCCTCGGGGTTTTGAGAATGGGCGACAAGCCGGCGATCTGAAAACCCATTTTTACCACCCATGCCATAAATAATGTCCATTTTTGGGCAATCTGCACAAAAGTGTAAAATCTAGCTCAGAGAGTGGTGAGAATGTGGAACTTGCTACCACAGGGAATAGTTGAGGCAAATAGTATAGATGCATTTAAGGGGAGGCTAGATAAGCATATGAGGGAGAAGGGAATAGGAGGGTTATGCTGACAGAGTTAGATGAGGAAAGACGGGAGGAGGCTCGAGTGGAGCATAAACATCGGCATGGACTGGTTGGGCCGAATGGCCTGTTTTTGTGTTGTATATCCAATGTAATCCTATGTAATCCTATGTAGGTTTATTGAGTTGTCTCTGGATACATTGCTGGGTGCAGTAAGGGCCAGGAGGAAGGTCTTCTTCCCCAACAATGGAAAAAAGAGACCTGCTGCCACAACAAAGAAGGAGGTGACACAGGAGGAGCATCACCGTCAGGTTGTGCTTCCAGTGCAGGAAACCCTTCAATGACCTGAATGGAATGGAAAGGTGAGCAAAGTAAAAGATGCACCTAACTTTTGTAGTGCACCCTTTCTCACTTTGTCTTGTCAATCATATTCCACTCAATGCATTTCTCATACCTACTGCCCTCACATCCTCACCTCCCCTTCTTCCATCCACCACTGCCAGTCACCCCAATCCACATGTTAGGAAGCAGAAAGAAGCAGGCAACCCAGGCAGCCCCTTTCTGCCTGGGATATCTGAGATCACAATCATCCGCCTGTTATCCCAGTGAACACAACCATAATTGGCAATTCAACATTCGCCCCACACCTTATCATCCCTCTGTTACAGCATCCTCTTGGCCACAATGCTGAAATAAAAGCCACCACAATGCAAACATTCTAATCCAATGTTATACATCTATCCATCGAATATTCCATCAAAAAATCAACTAATCACCTTTGTGCATTTCCTTAGTGACCATCTTTTGTGTGCCTTTGCCTATCCAAATAACCCAGTGGCTGGAGCACGGCTGGTAGAAGGCTGCCGACTTTCAGTGGGGGATACTGCCAATGGTCTTGCAGGACAACATCGAGGAACTCTGGGCCAAGTAAGCTCGGCTTCGGACTGCACCACCTCAGCATGGGCGGTAGCAGTCTGGGCTGACTGGCTGACAGGCAACAGCAAGGGCAATGGCGGAGTGGCAGTGGTGGGAATATGAATGCTGTCACCTTGAGCGAGGACAGCAGAGTTGGCCTCCATGGATCCGTTACCACTCCCTCGAGGCAGCGCCTCAGCTATTCTAGTAATCTGCTGGAGTACAGACTGCTGTGACACCCTGAAAGCAATGTTCCCTTGAATTTTTATTTTTGATGCGCAATCCCTTTAAATTTGCAGCATTGTATGTTTTCTAGTGGAACAGATGATGAGCGGCCTGCACGGGACATCCTGATCGCTGCTTACCTGCGCAGCTTAGGGGGAACGTTGCCTGCAATGAGAGGTGATCTTATTGAAACATAGAAGATGCTGAGGGGGCTCGACAAATGCAGAGAGGATATTTCCATCTTTGGTGGAATCTAGAACTCGGTGACATAGTTTAAGGATAAGAGGTCGCCCATTTAGAACTAAGATGAGGAGGAATTTCTTCTCTCAGAGGATCGTAATTCTGTGGAATGCTTTATCCCAGAGCTGTGGAGGCTGGGTCACTGAATATATTTAACGTGGAGATAGACAGATTTTTAAACGATAAGGCAGTGAAGGGTTAAGGGGAGCGGGCAGGGAAGTGGAGCTGAGCCCAAGATCAGATCAGCCATGATCTTATTAAACAGTGGAGCAGGCTCGAGGGCCAAATGGCCTACTCCTGCTCCTATTTCTTATGTTCTTATGTAAGCCCCATTCAACACTGGTAAAGCCAGTCATGATGGCGACATCCCATGCTTGCATGGCAACAAACTGAGCTTGCATGACTTCAGTCTGAGCTTCCATTGCAGCACTCAGACGTTGGATGGCTTCTGCTTGTGCTGCAATGGAAGCTGAGACTTTGGCCATCAGATGTGGCAGAAGCTATGAATGTGAGGTGTGTGTCATGTTTGGTAGAGATTGGTGGTAGGTGAGTGATGGTGTGTGGTGCATAGAGCAATGTGTGAGGCTGGTGGTGCAGATGGTGGAGTGTGGCATTTGAAGATCAATTGACTGACCTTGACCATTCGTGTGAGGTCATTCAACTTCTTCCTGCACTAAGTCCAAGTTCTCAGGGCTACACTGCTGGCATTTACCACAGCGGCTATCTGCTCCCACTGCACTTTGGTCTGTTGACAGGAGGGCCTCCTGGCCCTCTGTGGAAAGTGGACCTCTCTCCTGGAGTTGTCATCCTGGACTCAGGACTCCCGTGCTCCGTCAGAGAACCTAGGTGCACGCTCTCTCATTGTTGTGCCACTAATATAACTTAGTTGTATACTGTCTTCCCAGCACTTTAATCACCTGTTGTAAGTAGAACGCTACATTTAAGTAGTGCAGGCTAGCTTTAATTGGAGCTCGCCTCTCATAAACTTAGACTCTCTGGTGAGCATTCAGCCACTCAACAGCACGTACAGCACTGAGCTGAATGCTATAATCATGCTAATCAGCAGGCAGTCCTCCATTTTTGAGCCTTATCCAATTTGTGTTTCATATCTCCAGTGGTTCTTGTTCAGCTTGAGTAAATAATTCAGTCTTTGGGTAGTTAGCGTTGAGGAGCGAAGAGAAAAATTGCAATGTAGTTTAGACCTAGTTAACGGCAATTATATAAATCACCTTGTATCTAAGTAGTTTATTTTAAGTTTCTAATTAGAATGGAGGGACAGTTAGAACCCATTGCCTGCAATTCCTGAGCAATGTAGGAACTTCAGGATGTTTCATGTGTCCTGGAGGCCCATATTTGCAGGAAGTGCCTCCAGCTGCTTGAACTTGCGCTGAGGGTTTCGGACCTTGAGGGACAGCTGGATTCACTGCAAGGCATACGGGTGGCTGAGTGTGTCCTGGATCGTAGGTTCCAGGAGGTGGTCACCACACAGCCAGATAGAATTCAGAATAGCAAGTGGGTGTCCACCTGGAAGGGTAGGAAGAGGCAGGCAGTGCAGGAATCCTTCGGGAGTGTGGCACTCATAAACTGATATACAGCATTGAATACCGATGAGTGTGACAACATCTCAAGGGAGTGCAGTCCCGAGCCTGGCACCGTCAGGCAAAGGACTGCACAGTGGGTCACAGCAAAGTGTAGGAATGTAGTTGTGATTGGCGATTCGACAATCAAGGGGACAGACAGGCAGTTTTGCTACTGTGGACGTGAGACCAGTATGGTATGTTAAGAACATTCACCACAGGGACTGCAATGGTCCAAGAAGGTGGGTCACCACTTTGTTTTCAAGGGAAGTTAGGGATGGGCAATAAATGCTTACCTTGTCAGCGATGCCCACATTCTGTGAATGAATAAACACGAAAAATTGTTGCCTCCATGGAAGGTGCAGAACATTCTGTGGGGTAAGGGGGAGAGCCAGAAATAGTGGTCCATGTTGGAGTCAACGACATAGGAAGTAAGAAGCTTGAGGTCATGCAGTCAGAGCTCTGGAGAAAGTTAAAAAGCAGGACTTCAAAGGTAGTAATCTCTTGATTACTCCCAGTGCCAAGCACGAGTGAGAGTAGAAATAGGAAGATATGGCAGGTTAATGTGTAGCTAGAGACATGGTACAGGAGGGAGGGCTTCAGATTCCTGGAACATTGGGACCAGTTCTATGGCAGGAGAGTCCTGTTCAAGATGGACAGGTTGCACCTGAACAGAGCTGGGACCGATATCCTTGTGCGCAGATAAACTAGTGCTGTAAGGGTGGGTTTAAACTAATTCTGCAGGGTGTTGGGCACCAGGATGTAGTATTAAAAAGTAGAAACAAGGTGCAGAGAGGACTGGGAGAGATAATTAGAGTTAGAAATAATGCAGAATTAGGTTGGATCATAGAAAATACAAAGGGATAAAAATTCAGTATAGCCTGGTTTGAGGCGCCAACTTTAGCGCCGGGTGACTTTTACCACCGCCAACCGGGATATTCATTTTTAGCGCCCCAAGAGGGGAGTGGCGCACCAACTGAAGCGTTCCTCACTCCTCTTAGGGTACTAACGGGGTGGTAGCACAGGAGCACCAATGAAGTTGAGGCGCTAGGATACCGGCATCCTAGCGCCTAAAGAGGAGATGAGGTAGACCAGGCAAAAACAGCAAGGAAATGGAAGAAACGTTAGCAACAGTCTTCTAGAGTTCAGAGAGGTAAATAACTGTAAATAAAGTGCAATCTGAACACTTACCAGGTCAATCCTTCAGATATTGGCCCGGGATCCTCTTTGCAGCATCTGCTTTCCCTGTTGGGAGTAGTGCCAGGCACTACGGCAGGCATTATGCTGGGCACCACGGCAAGCATTACACCAAGCGCGATGGCAGGTGAGTGCAGTCAGGTTGGTGAACGCGCTGCTAAGAGAACGTTGCACGTGTGTGATGTCACTAAATGGGCTGTGCTAGAGAGCACAGAGCTAAATGACAGCGCCGCCGCAAAACCACCAAGTTCGCGGCAGGCTGTCAAAGTGCAGCACTCGGGCGGTAGGTGCTTAGCGGCCCCTGAGCGCCTCTCTCGGGCGCTAATGGGTGGTGTTAAGCCAACGAATTTCTAGCCCAAAGAGGTCTAAGTTAGGTTTGGAGTACATGTGTGTAAATGCACAAAAGTGTGTGGTTGATAAGGTTAGTTAGCTGCAGGCGCAAATAGCCACGTGGGAATATGATGTAGTGGTGATAACTGAGACCTGGCTCAAAAAAGGGGAGGATTGGCTGCTTATTATTCCTGGGAGGGAAGGAGAAAAAAAAAAGAGGGATAGCAGTTTTGATAAAGAAAAATATAGGAAACTCTCGTTTATCCAGCTCGCTCAGGGATTCGGCAATTCCGGGTAAACAAATTCTCTGATAGGGCGAGTTTACATTTTAAAGCGAATATTTGAAGGTGATAGTACCACCCACGAAGATTTAGTTCATGTTATTTGAATGTGAAGGTAATAAAATAAATGAAAATTGATTCATAACATTTCAAAATTAAAAATTATTTTATTCTGTTAAAACTGAGATTGATTTTTAAAATAGCGATCTTATATCTGCTTGTTTAAATGAATTCATTTTCTTCTTAATTAAAATCTTGTGGATGATATGAGTTTGCAGAACCTTGTGAGAAGTAAAATGAGAATTCTCCTAAAAAAAAACAGGGATATTCAACATTCAGGAAGGATAGAATAAAAGGAAAAGGAGGTGGGGTAGCATTGCTGGTTAAAGAGGATATTAATGCAATAGTTAGGAAAGACATTAGCTTGGATGATGCGGAATCTATATGGGTAGAGCTGCAGAACACCAAAGGGCAAAAAACGTTAGTGGGAGTTATGTACAGACCTCCAAACAGTAGTAGTGATGTTGGGGAGGGCATCAAACAGGAAATTAGGGGTGCATGCAATAAAGGTGCAGCAGTTATAATGGGTGACTTTAATATGCACATAGATTGGGCTAACCAAACTGGAAGCAATACGGTGGAGGAGGATTTCCTGGAGTGCATAAGGGATGGTTTTCTAGACCAATATGTCGAGGAACCAACTAGGGGGGAGGCCATCTTAGACTGGGTGTTGTGTAATGAGAGAGGATTAATTAGCAATCTCATTGTGCGAGGCCCCTTGGGGAAGAGTGACCATAATATGGTGAAATTCTGCATTAGGATGGAGAATGAAACAGTTAATTTAGAGACCATGGTCCAGAATTTAAAGAAGGGTAACTTTGAAGGTATGAGGCGTGAATTGGCTAGGATAGATTGGCGAATGATACTTAAGGGGTTGACTGTGGATGGGCAATGGCAGACATTTAGAGACCGCATGGATGAACTACAACAATTGTACATTCCTGTCTGGCGTAAAAATAAAAAAAGGGAAGGTGGCTCAACCGTGGCTATCAAGGGAAATCAGGGATAGTATTAAAGCCAAGGAAGTGGCATACAAATTGGCCAGAAATAGCAGCGAACCCGGGGACTGGGAGAAATTTAGAACTCAGCAGAGGAGGACAAAGGGTTTGATTAGGGCAGGGAAAATGGAGTACGAGAAGAAGCTTGCAGGGAACATTAAGGCGGATTGCAAAAGTTTCTATAGGTATGTAAAGAGAAAAAGGTTAGTAAAGACAAACGTAGGTCCCCTACAGTCAGAATCAGGGGAAGTCATAATGGAGAACAAAGAAATGGCAGACCAATTGAACAAGTACTTTGGTTCGGTATTCACTAAGGAGGATACAAACAACCTTCCGGATATAAAAGGGGTCAGAGGGTCTAGTAAGGAGGAGGAACTGAGGGAAATCTTTATTAGTCGGGAAATTGTGTTGGGGAAATTGATGGGATTGAAGGCCGATAAATCCCCAGGGCCTGATGGACTGCATCCCAGAGTAATTAAGGAGGTAGCCTTGGAAATAGCGGATGCATTGACAGTCAATTTCCAACATTCCATTGACTCTGGATCAGTTCCTATCGAGTGGAGGGTAGCCAATGTAACCCCACTTTTTAAAAAAGGCAGGAGAGAGAAAACAGGGAATTATAGCCTGACCTCAGTAGTGGGTAAAATGATGGAATCAATTCTTAAGGATGTCATAGCAGTGCATTTGGAAAATGGTGACATGATAGGTCCAAGTCAGCATGGATTTGTGAAAGGGAAATCATGCTTGACAAATCTTCTGGAATTTTTTGAGGATGTTTCCAGTAAAGTGGACAAAGGAGAACCAGTTGATGTGGTATATTTGGACTTTCAGAAGGCTTTCGACAAGGTCCCACACAAAAGATTAATGTGCAAAGTTAAAGCACATGGGATTGGGGGTAGTGTGCTGACGTGGATTGAGAACTGGTTGTCAGACAGGAAGCAAAGAGTAGGAGTAAATGAGTACTTTTCAGAATGGCAGGCAGTGACTAGTGGGGTACCGCAATGTTCTGTGCTGGGGCCCCAGCTGTTTACATTGTACATTAATGATTTAGATGAGGGGATTAAATGTAGTATCTCCAAATTTGCGGATGACACTAAGTTGGGTGGCAGTGTGAGCTGCGAGGAGGATGCTATGAGGCTACAGAGTGACTTGGATAGGTTAGGTGAGTGGGCAAATGCATGGCAGATGAAGTATAATGTGGATAAATGTGAGGTTATCCACTTTGGTGGTAAAAACAGAGAGACAGATTATTATCTGAATGGTGACAGATTAGGAAAAGGGGAGGTTCAACGAGACCTGGGTGTCATGGTACATCAGTCATTGAAGGTTGGCATGCAGGTACAGCAGGCGGTTAAGAAAGCAAATGGCATGTTGACCTTCATAGCGAGGGGATTTGAGTACAGGGGCAGGGAGGTGTTGCTACAGTTGTACAGGGCCTTGGTGAGGCCACACCTGGAGTATAGTGTACAGTTTTGGGCTCCTAACTTGAGGAAGGACATTCTTGCTATTGAGGGAGTGCAGCGAAGATTCACCAGACTGATTCCTGGGATGGTGGGACTGACCTATCAAGAAAGACTGGATCAACTGGGCTTGTATTCACTGGAGTTCAGAAGAATGAGAGGAGACCTCATAGAAACGTTTAAAATTCTGACGGGTTTAGACAGGTTAGATGCAGGAAGAATGTTCCCAATGTTGGGGAAGTCCAGAACCAGGGGTCACAGTCTAAGGATAAGGGGTAAGCCATTTAGGACCGAGATGAGGAGAAATTTCTTCACCCAGAGAGTGGTGAACCTGTGGAATTCTCTACCACAGAAAGTAGTTGAGGCCAATTCACTAAATATATTCAAAAGGGAGTTAGATGAAGTCCTTACTACTCGGGGGATCAAGGGGTATGGCGAGAAAGCAGGAAGGGGGTACTGAAGTTTCATGTTCAGCCATGAACTCATTGAATGGCGGTGCAGGCTAGAAGGGCTGAATGGCCTACTCCTGCACCTATTTTCTATGTTTCTATGTTTCTATGACATATTTCATTGCTTCTTCAGCGTGTGTTCAAGTCTTTTTTTGCTTTTCTTCAATTTCATTGTCTGAATCGCTCATCTCTTCGTCAGATTTGTCTTTATTGGTGACTATGCCGATAAGTTCCTCGTCAGTGTAAGTTTGTGTTACATCTGTTTCGATGTCAACATCTATCCACTTAGCAATGTCATCTGCTAGGATTTAAGTGCGTTTGTTTCATGTACACTGCTGACAATCTCCACGATTTCTTTCACAATCTGTTTTTTATTAGCCCTTACTTAAAAACCTTCGAATTCTTCGTCATCAGAAGCACTGTCTTCGAATATGACATTGGGCCACAACTAGCACCAACACCTCTTCAATGTAACGGTTTTTACTTCTCTCCATGCCAGCGAGCATGCATCGATGACATCTTTAATATTGTATGCTCTCTGGAAATCAGAGATTGATTGATTGCTATTAATCAATTTGCGCATGAAGTTATTTCTATAGTGGCACTTGAAGTTTTAGATGACATCCTGATCCATAGGTTGAATGAGCGAGGTCACATGGGGGGGGGTGCAAATAGCATGCAAAGATGTTGCCACAACTAGACACTAATTTTGACTCATGCGGGTGTGCTCTGCAATTGTCCAGAAGCAGCACACACTTTCCATTCGGTTTGCCTATTTTCTTCATGTTTTCTCGAGCTTGGGGGACGAATTCTGTTGAAAACTATTCCATGAATATGTCCTTGTCCATCCATGCACTTTTCTGAGCCTTATAGCTAACTGGTAAATAAACAATTCCTTTTAAAGCACGTGGTTTCCTTGATTTGCCAATCACTAAAAGTGGAAGTCTATGTTCTCCAGGGGAATTGGCACAATTCAAGATTGTTAACCTCTCCTTATTCATTTTAAAGCCGACAGCTTCCTTCTCCCCTGCTGCAGCCAACATAGCAGTTGGCAAACACCTCCATAGTAAGCCAGTCTCATCGGCGTTGTATATTTGATCTGCAGTCAATTTCATTTCCTGCACCATTTCAGTAAATGTTCTTGAAAATTCTGTGCGGCCTCAGTGTCTGCTGATTGTTTTTCACCCGACACATCCAGCTGGTGAATGCCATGGCAATGCTTAAAACGAGTGAGCCAGCCTTCTGAAAAAATGCACTCTTCAGTTAGATTCATTCTCATCTTGAATTCCTTGGCCTTTGCTGTAATCATTGGCCCTGAAATTGCCACACTTTCAGACCGTTTCAAAGAAAACCATTCATAAAGCACTTGGTCTAGTTTGTCAAGCTTCACCTTTCGCAAATTCTTGCGGGACATTGCCTTGACGGAAGATTCAGAAGTATCGGTGAAACTTTCTAAGACTTTCTTTTGCTTCTTGATATCGTAAATTGTTGATGATCCAACTTCATATTCGTCCATCAAAGTACGCACACTTCTGCCACTTTCAGACTTCTTTATAATTTCTCATTTCTGCTGAATGCTCTATACTTTTCGTTTCCTTTTAGTGCTGTCACAAAACATTTTAAATTGTACACCTGACCGCTTGAATTGCTTTCAATGCATTGAAAAGTGAGTAAGAAGTTTACGCCTGCGTAAATTTGTGTGTAATTGAGCAACCTGTTCACGTTTGCGATAGTTGAAGTGAGCGAGATATTCACGTGTGTGACAGTTATTTTAAATTCTGTTACGGCGGGTTTTCTGTTACATTCATATCCGGATAAACGAGAATTTCCTGTATTATGGCGCTAGAAAGAAAGGATGCCCTTGAGGGATCAAAGACAGGATCTATTTGGTTGGAGGTGAGAAACAATAAAGGAGCTATTCTGCTAATTGATGTATTTTATAGGCCACCAAATAGTGGGAAGGAGATAGAGGAGCAGATTTGCAGGGAAATTACTGAGAGATGCATGTGGGAGACTTTAACTACCCCATATTAAATGGGCCAGTCATTGTGTTAAGAGAAGAGAGAGGGAGGAATTTCATGAAGTGAGTTCAGGAGAATTTTCGGAATTCTCGGAAATAGTGTTAATAGATTGTAAGGTTTAGATTAGTTATGGAGAAGTCAAGGAGAAATCTGGAATAAAATTTCTTAACTGGAGGAGGGCTAATTTCAGCAAATTGAGGAGTGATCTGGCCTGGGCAATTGAGAGTCAGAGTGACAGAGTGACAGACATGGTGCAATGGGCGGCCTTTAAAGAGGACGAGGTTCGGATACAGTTTAGATACATTCTTACGAGGGGGAAAGGGAGGCAACAAAGCCAGAACTCCCTGGATGACAAAGGAGTTGAAGAGTAGGATGAAACAGAAAAAGGGGCGCATGACAGATGTCAGCTTGATAATACAAAGGAGAATCAGGCTGAATATAAAAATTACAGAGGAGGTGAAAAAGGAAATAAGAGGGGCAAAGAGACAGTACGCAAATAGATTGGCAGCTGACATAAAAATGAATCCAAAGGTCCTCTATCGGCATATTAACAGCAAAAGGGTTGTCAGAGGAGCAGTGAGGCTGATTGGGGACCAACATGGAGAACTATTGGTGGAGGGAGATGGCGTGGCTGAGGTACTAAATTATTATTTTGCATCGGTGTTTACCAAGGAAGAGGAATTTGCCAAAGCTATGGTAAACGAGGAGGTTGCTGGAATATTGGATGAGATAAAAATAGATAAAAAGGATGTACTAGACATACTGGCAGTAATTAAAGTGGATAAGTCACCCGGTCCGGATGGAATGCATCCTAGGTTGCTGAAGGAAGTAAGGGTAGAAATCGCGGAGGTGCTGGCCATAATCTTCCAATCATCCTTAGATACTGGAGTGGTGCCAGAGGACTGGAGGATTGCAAATGTTACACCCTTGTTCAAAAAACCAATAAGGGAATTAAGGGTTATGGGGAGCGGGCGAGTAAGTGGAGCTGAGTCCACGGCCAGATTAGCCATGATCTTGTTGAATGGCGGAGCAGGCTCGCGGGGCTAGATGGCCTACTCCTGTTCCTAATTCTTATGTTCTTATGTTCTTATAAACCTGACAATTACAGGTCAGTCAGTTTAATGATCATGGTACATCAGTCATTGAAAGTTGGCATAGGTACAGCAGGCAGTGAAGAAGGCAAATGGTATTTTGGCCTTCATAGCTAGGGGATTTGAGTATAGGAGCAGGGAGGTCTTGCTGCAGTTTTACAGGGTCTTAGTGAGGCCTCACCTGGAATATTGTGTTCAGTTTTGGTCTCCTAATCTGAGGAAGGATGTTCTTGCTATTGAGGGAGTGCAGCGAAGGTTCACCAGACTGATTCCCGGGATAGCAGGACTGACATATGAGGAGAGACTAGATCGACTGGGCCTGTATTCACAAGAGTTTAGAAGGATGAGAGGGGATCTCATAGAAATATATAAAATTCTAACGGGACAGGAAAGGTTAGAAGCAGGAAGGACGTTCCCGATGTTGGGGAAGTCCAGAACCAGGGGACATAGTCTAAGGATAAGGGATAAGCCATTTAGGACTGAGATGAGGAGAAACGTCTTCACTCAGAGGGTTGTTAACCTGTGGAATTCCTTACCGCAGAGAGTTGTTGATGTCAGTTCATTGAATGTATTCAAGAGGGAGTTAGATGGCCCTTGTGGCTAAAGGGATCAAGGGGTATGGAGAGAAAGCAGGAAAGGAGTACTGAGGTGAATGATCAGCCATGATCTTATTGAATGGTGGTGCAGGCTCAAAGTGCCAAATGGCCTACTCCTGCACCTATTTTCTATGTTTCTATGTCAGTGGTGGGGAAGCTTTTAAAAACAATAATCCAGGAGAAAATTAACAGCCACTTGGACAAGCATGGATTAATAAAGGAGAGCCAGCACGGATTTGTTGAGGGAAAATCATGTTTGACTAACTTCATTGAATTTTTGATGAGGTAACTGTTATGTATTTAACCCCTTGTAACCTGTATCAGACCTGTCCACCAGAGGGCCTACCTGTTGGAGTCCCCAGCGATCCCAGCATCCCTTGTGAGTACAGTATATAAGCAGGCCACCCACGAGGTACCTGCACTCTGGAACCTTATTAAAGGAGCTAAGGTCACACTTGCTCATTGCACACAGTACTCAGTCTGACTATTTATTATGAGTGTAACAATTGGCAACGAACAACCACGCAAAAATGCAAAGAACAGTCGGCATCCTGGAGAAGTTCTCAGAGGGGGACGATTGGGAGGCCTTCGTGGAGAGACTCGACCAATACTTCGTGGCCAACGAGCTGGAAGGGGAGGAGAATGCGACCAAACGAAGAGTGATCCTCCTAACTGTCTGTGGGGCAACAACTTATGGCCTCATGAAGAACTCCTGGCCCTGGCAAAACCAACAGAGAAATCCTATGACGAACTGTGTATGCTGGTCCGGGAGCACCTAAATCCTAAGGAAAGCATTTTGGTGGTGGATATCAGTTCTACACGTGTCAACGATCGGAGGGCCAGGGAGTGACGAGCTACTTTCCCGAACTAAGGTGCCTTGCAGGACATTGTGAGTTTGAGGGATTCCTAGAACAAATGCTCAGAGACTTTTTTGTACTGGGCATCGGACATGAGACGATCCTTCGCAAACTGTTGACTGTAGAAACTCTGAACCTGAGTAAAGCCATGATGATAGCCCAGGCATTTATGTCCACCAGCGACAACACCAAGCAGATTTCACAGAACAAAGACTTTTCGGCCAGTACTGTGCATAAAGTAACGTCAGTTTTGAGCAGAAATGAACAGGGCAGAATGTACACGCCAGCTGCTGCTGCCCGACCTCAATTGACCCAGAGTCCGCCATCATCTATTAATGCGAGGCAGTTAACACCCTGTTGTCGCTGCAGGGGTGATCATCGGCCCCAGCAATGACGCTTTAAGCACTATGCATGCAATGGCTGCAGAACAATGGGACACCTCCAATGAATGTGCAGGCGAGCTGCAAACCCTGCAAACCACCACGTTGCAGAGGAAGATCAAACCACAGTGGATCAGATGGACTTGAAAACTCGTACTGAGGAGGCAGAGGCGTACGGGGTACACACGTTCACGACGAAATGCCCACCAATAATGTTGAAAGTTGAACTGAACAGTATTCCAATGTCTATGGAGCGGGACACGGGGGGGCAAATCAGTCCATAATGAGTAAAACGACCTTCGACAGGCTGTGGGGGAAGAAGGCACACAGGCTCAAGCTTAGCCCCATTCACACCAAACTAAGGACTTACACCAAGGAACTAATCCCTGTAATTGGCAGTGCTGAAGTCAAAGTCTCCTATGATGGAGCTGTACACAAACTCCCGCTGTGGATTGTACCAGGGGATGGCCCCACGTTGTTTGGCAGAAGCTGGCTGGGGAAAATCCGCTGGAACTGGGCATGCGACCCATCCACCACAAGGCTCGGGCGGTACCGTGAAGGCATCATTGCGCGACTGGGCCAGTCCGATTATTCCGGTACTCAAGGAGGACGGTACGGTTAGAATTTGCGGGAGCTATAAAGTAACGATTAACCATTTTTCGCTGCAGGACGAAAGCAGACAACCTATTTGCGACCCTGGCTGGAGGGAAGATGTTCACCAAGCTGGACCTGACCTCGGCCTACATGACGGAGGAGCTGGAGGAGTCTTCGAAAGGCCTCACCTGCATCAACACACACAAAGGTCTGTTTATCTATAACCGGTGCCCGTTCAGGATTCGGTCGACCGCGGCTATCTTCCAACGGAACATGGAGAGCCTGCTAAAGTCGGTTCCTTGTACAGTGTTTTTCCAAGACAACATATTGGTTACAGGTCGGGACACCTTAGAGCACTTGAAGAATCTGGAGGAGGTTCTTAGTCAGTAGGATCGCGTGGGACTCAGGTTGAAACGCTGGAAGTGTGTTTTCCTGGTGCAGGACATTGAATTCTTAGGAAGGAGAATCGCAGCAGACGGCATCAGACCCACCAACGCCAAGACGGAGGCCATCAAGAACGCGCCGTGACCACAGAAGTGACGGAGCGGTGGTCGTTCCTGGGACTCCTTAGCTACTTCGGTAATTTCCTACCTGGGTTAAGCACCCTGCTAGAACCCCTACATGGGCTGCTGCGCAAGGGAGACGACTAGGTATGGGGGAATTCACAAGAGGCTTCCTTTAAGAAAGCCAGAAACTTATTGTGTTCTAACAAATTGCTTGTCCTGTATAACCCATGCAAACAATTGGTGTTAGCTTGCGATGTGTCGTCGTATGGGGTCGGCTGTGTGTGTTACAACAGGCTAATGAATGGGGAATTTTGCAACCAGTTGTGTATGCATCCAGAAGTTTGTCCAAGGCCGAAAGGGCCTGCAGCATGGTAGAAAAGAAGCTCTGGCATGCATTTATGGGGTAAAAAAAAATGCATCTGTACTTATTTGGCCTCAAGTTTGAGCTTGAAACTGACCACAAGCCGCTCATATCGCTATTCTCGGAGAGCAAAGGGATTAATACCAATGCCTCTGCCCGCATCCAAAGATAGGCGCTCACGCTGTCGGCATACAATTATGTAATCCACCACAGACCGGGCACAGAGAACTGTGCTGATGCTCTCAGTCGGCTACCATTGTCCACCACCGGGGTGGAAATAGCACAGCCAGCGGACTTGCTCATGGACATGGAGGCATTTGAGAACGCGAAATCCCCCGCTACAGCCTGCCAGATCAGGACCTGTGCCAGTCAGGATCTTTTACTGTCCTTCGTAAAAACTGTGTCCTCCATGGGAGCTGGTCCAGTGTCCCAGTGGAGATGCGGGAAGCGATTAAGCCATTCCACAGTCACAAAGATGAGCTGTCCCTGCAGGCAGACTGTCTTTTGTGGGGCAATCGCGTAGTCTTGCCCAAGAAACACAGAGACACATTTATTCGCGAACTGCACAACACCCACCCAGGCATCGTAATGATGAAAGCCATAGCCAGATCCCACGTGTGGTGGCCAGGCATCAACTCAGATTTAGAGTCATGTGTGCGCCAGTGCAATACTTGCTCTCAGTTGAGCAATAAACCCAGAGAGGCACCGCTAAGTTTGTGGTCATGGCCATCCAAACCATGGTCGAGGATCCATGTAGACGATGCAGGCCAATTCCTAGGCAAAATGTCTTTGGTTGTCGTGGACGCTTACTCAAAATGGATTGAATGTGCAATAATGTCTGTAAGCACATCCACGGCCACCATTGAAAGCCTACGAGCCATATTTCCCACGCACGGTTTGCCTGATGTCCTAGTCAGTGGCAAAGGGCCGTGCTTCACCAGTGCTGAATTCAAAGAATTCATGACCTGCAACTGGATCAAACATGTCACATCTGCCCCATTCAAGCCCGCAT
Source organism: Pristiophorus japonicus (assembly GCF_044704955.1). Classification (NCBI taxonomy): domain Eukaryota; kingdom Metazoa; phylum Chordata; class Chondrichthyes; family Pristiophoridae; genus Pristiophorus; species Pristiophorus japonicus. The sequence goes on along the minus strand of NC_091977.1, from coordinate 339,500,216 downwards.
CCAACGGCCAGGCAGAATGGGTAGTTCAGACCATCAAGCAAAGCTTGAAACGCGTGTCGAAAGACTCCCTGCAGACCTGGTTGTCCCGAGTACTGCTCAGCTACCGCACCAGACCCCACTCACTCATTGGGGTTCCCCCAGCTGAGCTGCTTATGAAAAAGGCACTTAAAGCAAGGCTCTCTCTCGTTCACCCTGATCTACATGATTACGTGGAAGACAAGCGACATCAACAAAGTGTGTCGCATGACCGCACAAATTTGTCACGCGGTATTGGGATCAATGATCCTGTGTTTGTGCTCAATTATGGACATGGTCCCAAATGGCTCACTGGCACGGTCACAGCCAAAGAAGGGAGAAGGTTATTTCAGGTCAAACTGACCAATGGACAAACGCACAGAAAACACTTGGACCAAATCAAATTGCGGTTCACCCAACAGCTACGAACAACCTGAAGAGGACACCACCAAATTTGACCTTCCAACACACACACAGGAGGCAACTGACATCATGGTTGACCATGAAACCAAACTCATCATCCCCAGCAGCCCGGCAAGGTCGGCTGCCCAACAGGCCAGTGAAGAACTGACCAACCCACCCACACCCACATTTGTGCCGGGATGATCGACAAGGGAGCGCAAAGCCCCAGATTGTCTCACCTTGCAAATAAGTGTAGTGTTGACTTCATGGAGGAGTGATGTAATGTATTTAACCCCTTGTAACCTGTATCAGACCTGTCCACCAGAGGGCCTACCTGTTGGAGTCCCCAGCGATCCCAGCATCCCTTGTGAGTACAGTATATAAGCAGGCCACCCACAAGGTACCTGCACTCTGAAACCTTAATAAAGGAGCTAAGGTCACACTTGCTCATTACACACAGTACTCAGTCTGACATTTATTGTGAGCGTAACAGTACAGAGAGGGGGATGAGGGCAGTGCTGTTTCAAAAGGTGCTTGATAAGGTACCACATATTAGGCAGCCCTTTTTATATTCAGCCTGGTTCTCCCTTGTATTATCAAGCTGACATCTGTCATACGTCCCTTTTTCTGCTTCATCCTACTCTTCAACTCCATTGTCATTTAGGGAGCTTGAGCCCAGAGCTTGGAATAAGAGCTGGGAGAATGCAAATGGAGTGGATCGCAAGCAGATTGGAGGAATTTTGTGTGCGGAGGAATTCGGTGGAGAGGTGGTATGTGGTTGAGATGTCTGACTATAAAGGAGGCGTGGAGCCACAGAACCCAAGGCTTCTAAGTTAATAGACATGAGAGCGGACCTGCAGGAGAGCGAGAGGAGTGGCTGCAGATAAAGATATGCCCAAGAGCCTGGAGGGAGTGCGAGTGTCAGGGAGCGAGGTAACTGACATCAGCACGAAAGAAGCTGATTAGTGAGTAGTTGATCATTTTTTTTAAGTCTTAAATTTATTTCTGTTAAGTTACTTAATAGTTTATTAAGTAGAGGCACGGCAGTGCACCTCGATCCCATGGAATGCACATCTTGTGGACAACCACATGTGCAGGAAGTGTCGTCAGCTGGAGGAGCTCAAGCTCCAGGTTTCGGAGCTTGATCAGCAGCTGGCGTCACTGCGGTGCATCCGCGAGGCTGAGAGATGTGTTAATAGCATGTTTTGGGAGGTGGTCACCCTGCAGCATAAGTGTCCAGTCAGAGAGGGAATGGGTGACCATCAGACAGACAAGGAGGACCATGCAGGTATTGCAGGAGTACCCTGAGTGCATCTTGTTCTCCAACCAGTATTCAGTCAGTACTGAATACTGTGAGGGCGATGGTTCTTCTGGGAAGTACAGTCAGAGCCAAATCCATGCCACCACCAGGGTGGGGGAGGAGGAAGATCGGAAAAGTAACAGTGATAGGAGATTCAATAGTTAGGGGAGCGGACAGGCGTTTCTATGGTCGCAGACATGATTCCAGGATGGTATGCTGCCTCCCTGGTGTCAGGGTCAAGGATGTCACTGAGTGGCTGCAGAACATTCTGAGGGGGGAGGGTGAACAGCCAAAGATCATGGTTCATATCGTTATCAACCACATAGGTAGAAAGAGGGATGAGAAGGCAGATTTTAGGGAGCTAGGAAAGAGATTAAAAATCTCTGGATTACTCCCAGTGCCACAAGCGAGTGAGTACAGAAATAGAGGGCTAGAGCAGAGGAAAGCGCACCTGGAGAGATTTTGCAGGAGGGAGGGCTTGAGATTCCTGAGACTTTGGGACCGCTTCTGGGGAGATGGGACCTGTACAGGCCAGACGGGTTGCACCTCAACAGAGCTGGGACCAATGTCCATTTGCATTTTCCCAGCTCTGTCTCCAAGTTCTGTGCTATTGGGGAGGGTTTAACCTGATTTAGCGGGGGAAGGGCACCTGGATGTAGAATTAGAAAGGAGAAACAATGTGCACAAAGGATGGGGAGAGACAGATAGTAATAGAGTAAGAAATAGTATGGTATTAGGTGGGGCAGACTAAGAGAGAGTACAAGATAGGTAAATAAGGTTGGTGAGCTGCAAGCGCAAATAAACACATGGGAATATGATGTTGTGGCGTTAACGGAGACCTGGTTCAAAAAAGGGCAGGATTGGATACTAAATATTCCTGGATATAATGGGATGGATTTTCCGGTCCTTTGCGCTCCATTTTTCATCCTGGAGTGGCAGCAATGGCAGCGACGAGGTCTTCTGGGCCTCCAGTGCCCCACGGGGGTTTTCGGGGCCAGTTGTGTGGCGGCGCGGAGCAGTACTGTCGAGAAGAGCTGTGCAGGTGTGTAACATCCCTGGTTGCGACACTGGCGCGCTTTTTGACTCCCGCCCGAGGAGATGGTTCGGGTACAGTCGAGGTACATTTCCACGAGGGGCAAATGTAACCAAAGCCAGAGCTCCCTGGATAGACAGTAAGATGAAGCAGAAAAAGGGGGTGTATGACAGATGTCAGATTGAGAATACAAGTGAGAATCAGGCTGAATATCGAACGCTCAGAGTGGAAGTGAAAAAGATAAGAGGGGCAAAGAAAGAGTATGAGAATAGATTGGCAGCTGACATAAAAGTGAATCGAAAAGTCTTCTGTAGGCATAGGAATAGTAAACACGTAGTAAGAGGTGGGTTGGGGCCGATTAAGGACCAAAATGGGGACCTACACATGGAGGCAGAGGGTATGGCTAAGGTACTAAATGAGTACTTTGCATCTGTCTTTACCAAGGAAGAAGATGTTGCCAAAGTCACAGTAAAGGACGAGGTAGTTGCGACACTGGATAGGATAAAAATTGATAAGGAGGAGGTACTAGAAAGGCTGGCTGTACTTAAAGTAGATAAGTCACCAGGACCAGATGGGATGCATCCTAGGATACTGAGGGAAGTAAAGGTGGAAGTTGCAGAGGTGCTGGCCATAATATTCCAATCCTCCTTGTCAGGCTCTCGAGGACAGGAGAATTGCAAATGTTACACCCTTGTTCAAAAAAGGGTGTAAGGATGAACCAGCAACGATAAGCCGGTCAGTTTAACTTCGGTCGTGGGGAAGCTTTTAGAAACGATAATCCAGGAAAAAATTAACAGCCACTTGGACAAGTGTGGATTAATTAAGTAAAGCCAACAAGGATTTGTTGAAGACAAATCATGTTGAACTAAATTGATTGAGTTTTTTGATGAGGTAACAGAAACGGTTGATGAGGGCAGTGTGGTTGATGTGGTGTACATGGACTTCCAAAAGATGTTTGATAAAGAGCCACATAATAGGCTTGCCAGCAAAGTTGAAGTCCATGGAATAAAAGGGACAGTGGCAACATGGATATGAAATTGGCTAAGTGACAGGAAGCAGAGAGTAGTAGTGAACGGTTGTTTTTCGGACTGGAGATAGGTACACGGTGGTGTTCGGTATTAGGACTACTGCTTTTCTTGATATATATTAATGACTTAGATTTGGGTATACAGGGCACAATTTCAAAATTTGCAGATGATACAAAACTTGGAAGTAGAGTGAACAGTGAGGAGGATAGTGATAAACAGAGATGCATCAAATGCATCAGAGATGCAACAGAGACGTGACCATCTTTAAAAAAGGGGACAAGTCCGACTGCGGCAACTACAGAGGAATCTCCCTGCTATCAGCCACTGGGAAAGTTGTCGCTAGAGTCCTCCTCAACTGTCTTCTCCCTGTGGCCGAGGAGCTCCTCCCGGAGTTAAGTGTGGATTTCGTCCCCTACGGGGGAAAATGGACATGATTTTTGCAGCGCGACAGCTACAGGAAAAATGCAGGGAGCAGCGCCAGCCCTTAAACATGGCCTTCTTTGAACTTACAAAAACCTTTGACACTGTCAACCACGAGGGCCTATGGAGGGTCCTCCTCCGTTTCGGATACCCCCAAAAATTCGGCAACATCCATCGCCTGCTCCAAGACGACATGCAGGCCGTGATCCTTACCAATGGATCCATTACAGACCCAATCCACGTCCGGACCGGGGTCAAACAGGGCTGTGTCATCGCTCCAACCCCCTTCTCAATCTTCCTCACTGCCATGCTCCACCTCAGAGTAAACAAGCTCCCCGCTGGAGTGGAACTAAACTACAGAACCAGTGGGAAGCTGTTTAACCTTTGCCACTTCCAGGCTAGGTCCAAGACCACCCCAACCTCTGTCGTCGAGCTACAGTACGCGGACAATGCCTGCGTCTGCGCACATTCTGAGGCTGAACTCCAGGATATAGTCGACGTATTTACTGAGGCATATGAAAGCATGGGCCTTATGCTAAACATTTGTAAGATAAAGGTCCTCCACCAGCCTGTCCTCGCAGCACAGCACTGCCCCCCAGTCATCAAGCTCCATACCTCGGGAGCCTCTTATCAACAAAAGCAGACATTGATGAGCAGATTCAACACTGCCTCCAGTGTGCCAGTGCAGCCTCCGACCGCCTGAGGAAAAGACCAGGCCCTCATGGTCTACAGGGCTGTAATAATACCCGCCCTCCTGTATGGCTCAGAGACATGGACCATGTACAGTAGACACCTCAAGTCGCTGGAGAAATACCATCAACGATGACTCCGCAAGATCCTACAAATCCCCTGGGAGGACAGACACACCAACATTAGCGTCCTCGACTAGGCCAATATCCCCAGCATTGAAGCACTGACCACACTTGATCAACTCCACTGGGCAGGCCACATTTTCCGCATGCCAGACACGAGACTCCCATAGCAAGCGCTGTACTCGAAACTCCTTCATGGCAAATGAGCCAAGGGTGGACAGAGGAAACGTTACAAGGACACCCTCAAAGCCTCCCTGATAATGTGCGGCATCCCCACCGACACATGGGAGTCCCTGGCCAAAGACTGCCCTGAGTGGAAGAAGTGCATCCGGGAGGGAGTTGAGCTCCTCGAGTCTCATTGCCGAGTGCATGCAGAAAACAAGTGCAGGCAGCAGAAGGAACGGGCACAAACCTGTCTCACCCACCCCTTACCCTCAACGACTGTCTGTCCCACCTTTGGCAGGGACTGTGGCTCTCATATTATACTGTTCAGCCACCTAAGGACTCATTCTAAGAGTGGAAGCAAGTCTTCCTCAATTCCGAGGGACTGCCTATGATGATGATGATGATGATGATAGACTTCAAGAAGACATAGACAGGCTGGTGGAATGGGTGGACATGTGGCAGATGAAATTTGACACAGAAAAGTGTGAAGTGATACATTTTGGTAGGAAGAATGAGGAGAGGCAATATAAACTAAAGGGTACAAGCCTAAAGGGGGTGCATGAACAGAGAGACCTGAGGGTATATGTGCACAAATCATTAAAGGTGGCAGGGCAAGTTGAGAAAGCGGTTAAAAAAGTGTTGTGTATCTGTAAAGCATGCACTCCCATGTTCCACCACCAGGGAGTGCATCCGCTGAAGTCCCAAGGGATCCCAGCATCCCTTGGGAGCGCTGTAAAAAGCTGGTTCCAAAGGCCTGTTCCTCACTCTGGAGTATCTTATTAAAGACTGAGGTCACTGTTACTTTAACCTCCCTGTGTGCAACCTCATCTGTGTTACGAACACAGTAACTGGCGACAAGAATACGAATCCAACGCAAAGATGCAGCAAACTGTGGGCATCCTGGAGCAGTTCTCGGAGGGTGAGGACTGGGAAGCCAATGTCGAACGGCTAGACCAGTACTTTGTAGCCAATGAGCTGGACGGAGAAGGAAGCGCTGCAAAAAGGAGAGCGGTCCTCTTCACGGTCTGCGGGGCACCGACCTACAGCCTCATGAAGATTCTTCTGGTTCCAGTGAAACCCACAGATAAGTCGTATGAGGAGCTGTGTACACTGGTTCGGGATCATCTTAACCTGAGGGAGAACGTGCTGATGGTGAGGTATCGGTTCTACACATGCCAGCGATCTGAAGCTCAGGAAGTGGCGAGCTACGTCGCCGAGCTAAGGCGACTTGCAGGACAATGTGAGTTTGATGTCTACCTGGAGCAAATGCTCAGAGACTTTTTTGTACTGGGCATTGGCCACGAGACCATCCTACGAAAACTTTTGACTGTAGAGACACCGACCCTCAGTAAGGCCATTGCGATAGCACAGGCATTTATGTCCACCAGTGATAACACCAAACAAATCTCTCAGCACACAAGTGCTAGCAATGTTCATAAATTAACTGGAACTATGTTTGCGAGCAGAAATGTACAGGGCAGAACCCACGAGTCTGCAACTGCCAGCAGGCCTCAGGTAACCCAGATGACTGAGTCCGCAACAAACGATGAATGCGTTGTGGAGGCTTCCATTCAGCCTATTCATGCCGCTTCAAAGGGTATGTTTGCAAGAGCTGTGGAACAATGGGGCACCTCCAACAAGCTTGCAAACGAGCTGCAAGCTCTGCAAAACCTGCTAACCACCACGTGGCAGAGGAAGATCGGTCCATGGTGGATCAAAGCAATTTCGAGTCTCAGAGAGAGGAGGCAGATGCTGAAGTACATGGGGTGCACACATTTTCGATGAAATGTCCACCTATAATGCAAACCTAAAATTGAATGGCTTACCCGTAGCCATAGAACTGGACACTGGCGCTAGCCAATATATCATGAGCAAGAAGATGTTTGCGAGACTGTGGTGCAACAAGGCATTCAGACCAGCCCTGAGCCCCATCCACATGAAACTGAGAACGTATACCAAAGAACTTATCACTGTCCTGGGCAGCGCCATGGTCAAGCTCACCTACGAGGTCATGTTGCATGAACTGCCACTCTGGATTGTCCTGGGCGATGGCCCCACACTGCTGGGAAGGAGCTGGCTGGGCAAAATCCGCTGGAACTGGGATGACATCCGAGCGCTATCACATGTCGATGAGGCCTCATGTACCCAGGTTCTTAACAAATTTCCTTCCCTTTTTGAGCCAGGCGTTGGAAACTTTTCTGGGGCGAAGGTGCGGATCCACTTGTTCCCAGAGGCACGACCCATTCACCACAAGGCGCGAGCGGTACCTCACATGATGAGGGAGAGAGTGGAAATCGAACTGGACAGGTTGCACGCGAGGGCATCATCTCCCCAGTGGAATTCAGCGAGTGGGCCAGCCCGATTGTTCCAGTACTCAAAAGTGATGGCACGGTCAGGATTTGCGGCGATTATAAAGTAACCATTAAGCGTTTCTCGCTACAGGACCAATACCCGCTACCTAAGGAAGACGACCTATTTGCGACGCCGGCAGGAGACAAGACGTTCACCAAGCTCGACCTAACTTCGGCCTACATGACGCAGGAGCAGGAAGAGTCTTCGACGGGCCTCACCTGCATCAACACGCACAAGGGACTGTTTGTCATGTATCTTACATTATTATATATAACTGTATCCCAACATGCTGTACATGACTGTAATAAGATATAACCTGTAACCACCAGCATACCTTACCACCGGGGGTGCACTGGCAAGAGACAGGTATGTAAGCACAGGTCTCAGGCAAGTGCAGCATTCCAGAGCTTTGAAATAAAAGGTGCAGGTCCAAAGTGACCTTGACTTCACTACATGCCTCGTGTGAATCTGTACTGAGGGGACAGGACATTACAGTGGCAACGGGTTACGGGATTACAGAATCCACAGAATGGCGAACAACGGATCAGATGAATAGTACAATGCAGGAGACAATTGGGAGGACTTTATAGAAAGGCTCCAGCAAAGCTTTGTAACCAAAGATTGGTTAGGCGACGATATGTCAGACAAGAGAAGAGCCCATCTCTTGACCAGCTGTGGCTCGAAAACATACGCCTTAATGAAGGATCTGTTGGCACCTGAGAAACCAGCAAGCAAGTCGTTTGAAGAATTGAGCACACTAGTAAGAGACCACCTGAAGCCAGCGAGCAGCCTACACATGGCCAGACACAGGTTCTACAACTACAGACGCTGTGTGGGCCAGAGCATACCCGATTTTGTGGCGGAACTTTGGAGGTTGGCTAGTTTATGTGAGTTCTCCGATGAACTGAGGAGAGAAATGCTGAGAGACTTTTTCATTGAAGGAATAGGCCACGAAGGCATATTCCGAAAGCTCATAGAGACCAAGAACCTGACCTTAGAGGCAGCAGCATTGGTTGCACAGACATTGTTGGCAGGGGAAGAAGAAACGAGGTTGATTTACAATGCAGGTACAACAACTAACGAAATAATGGAACAAGGAGTTCACAGCATTAGAAAAGCTGCTACCCCCACACACAGACAAAACCGGCAGAACAAGCTTTTGACAGCAAGCAGTGGCAACAGAAGCCATCAAGGGCCACAGGAACGGCCGTTCACACCTCATCAACCCACAATGCGAGCAATCAACTACAAACTGAGAGAAGCTCAAGAGAGATCAGCCAGACGCAGCTCATTCTTTGCAAGCAGTCTGTGCTGGAGGTGTGGGGGTGGGCACTCATCAAGGAAATGTCGATTTCAGCAGGCTGTTTGCAGGAATTGTGAATATGCAGGGAATTTGGCCCGCATGTGCAAAAAAACGGCAGTTCAGCTGGTATTCGAATCGGATGGGTCGGAAAGTGGACCAGAAGACGGTGGGGACAGTACCCGGGACACCGATGTACAGCGGGTCAACACGATCAATGGCCACTGCTCCTACGACAGGACGCCTCCTATAATGATGAGGATCCTACTCAACAGGATATCTGTCAACATGGAGCTGGATATAGGAGCGAGTCAATCTCTCATGGGCGCTCAACAATTTGAACAACTGTGGCTGCATAAAAGAGACAGACCAAAACTCACAAGGGTCGACACCAAACTAAGGACCTATACCAAAGAAATCGTACCAGTCCTCGGCAGCGCCATGCTCTCTGTCACACACAAAGGGCCAGTGAACCGACTTCCCCTGTGGATTGTCCCCGGAGACCCCCCAGCACTGCTGGGGAGAAGCTGGCTGGCAAAACTAAACTGGAAATGGGATGATGTCCATGCCATGTCATTAGAGGAACGGACCTCCTGCTCAACAGTTATAAAGCGATTTGAACATCTCTTTCAGCCAGGTGTGGGCACTTTCAAAGGGGCCAAAGTCAAAATCTACATCACACAGGATGCTAGACCGGTCCATCACAAGGCCAGAGCTGTACCCTATGTGATGAGGGAAAGGATTGAATACGAACTAGACAGGCTTCTGCGGGAAGGCATTATATCACCTGTGGAATTTAGCGACTGGGCAAGTCCCATCATCCCAGTCATGAAGCCTGATGGATCCGTACGAATCTGTGGGGACTACAAATCTACCATAAACAGAGTCTCCCTACAGGACCAGTACCCGCTGCCCAGAGCGGAGGACTTATTTGCCACATTGGCTGGAGGTAAACTTTTCTCAAAATTAGACCACACGTCTGCGTATATGACGCAAGAATTGACCGAGGAAACCAAGCCACTCACCACCATCAACACACATCGAGGCCTTTTCATGTACAATCGATGCCCATTCGGCATCAGGTCGGCAGCTGCCATATTCCAGCGCAACATGGAGAGTCTGCTCAAGTCCATCCCGGGGACGGTTGTATTTCAAGACGACATACTTATCACGGGCAGGGACACCGACTCCCATCTCCGTAATTTGGAGGAAGTACTAAAGCGGTTGGATCGGGTAGGCCTACGAGTCAAGAAATCCAAGTGCCTGTTTCTCGCACCCGAGGTTGAATTTTTGGGCAGAGGATTGCCGCTGATGGAATCCGCCCAACAGAGTCCAAAACAGAAGCAATTCGCCTGGCACCCAGGCCCCGGAATGTTTCAGAACTGCGCGCCTTTCTCAGGCTACTCAATTACTTTGGGAACTTTATGCAGAACTTAAGCACGCTGCTGGAGCCTCTCCACGTGCTACTCAGGAAGGGGTGCGATTGGTTTTGGGGGGACGCCTAGGAATGCGCCTTCAATAAGGCACGCAACCTTCTGTGTTCCAACAGTGCTTTGACTTTCTTTGATCCAGGTAAAAAGCTAGTTCTCACATGTGATGCGTCAGCGTATGGGGTCGGGTGCATTTTGCAACATGTCAATAGTGCGGGCAAATTACAACCCATAGCTTATGCCTCCAGGTCACTTTCGCGGGCGGAGCGCGGGTACGGAATGGTAGAGAAGGAGGCGCTCGCGTGGGTGAACGGTGTCAAAAAGATGCACCAATACCTTTTCGGGGTCAAGTTCGCGTTAGAAACTGACCACAAGCCCCTCACGTCCCTCCTATCCGAGAGCAAGGCAATAAACGCCAACGCCTCAGCGCGAATTCAACGGTGGGCACTCATGCTGGCGTCCTACGACTATACCATAAGGCACAGACCAGGCACAGACAACTGTGCCGAAGCGCTCAGCAGGCTACCCCTGGCGACCACGGAAGGGTCTGACGAACAGGACTGTGACATAGTCATGGCAATCAATGCCTTTGAGTCCACAGGTTCGCCCATGACGGCTCGCCAAATCAGAGCCTGGACGGCCAGCGACCCCACGTTATCCTTAGTAAAAAGATGTGTCCTAACCGGTGACTGGCAGAGGCTCGCGATGCCTGCCCCGAGGAATTCAAACCATTTCACAGGCGCATGCATGAGCTATCAGTACAAGCAGACTGCCTGATGTGGGGCAGCCGAGTAGTCATGCCTCTGTGAGGCAGAGAGGCATTTGTCCGGGAGCTCCACCGCGAGCACCCGAGGACCGTTCTCATGAAGACCATAGCCAGATCCCACGTCTGGTGGCCTGGTATTGACGCGGACTTGGAGCTCTGTGTCCGAAGGTGCACCATTTGTGCCCAACTCAGCAATGCCCCCAGGGAGGCTCCACTGAGCCCCTGGCCCTGGCCTACCAAACCGTGGTCGCGGGTGCACGTAGACTATGCAGGCCCATTCATGGGCAAAATGTTCCTCGTAGTTGTAGATACATTTTCAAAGTGGATCGAATGCACCATTTTAAACTCGAGCACAACCTCCACCACTGTGGAGAGCCTTGCAACCATGTTTGCAATGCACGGAATCCCTGACATATTGGTCAGTGACAATGGTCCGTGCTTCACCAGCGCAGAATTCCAAGACTTTATAATTGACCACGGCATAAATCACGTCAAGACTGCACCATTCAAGCCGGCCTCCAACGGCCAGGCGGCGAGGGCAGTGCAAATCATTAAACAAGGCATGCTTAAAATCCAAGGTCCCACGCTGCAGGGTCGCCTGTCGCGACTGCTGCTGGCATACAGATCTCGTCCGCACTCACTGACTGGGATCCCCCCGCACAACTGTTGATGAAAAGGACTTTAAAAACAAGGCTCTTATTAATCCTCCCAGACATGCATGAAATCATTGAGGCAAAGCGCCGTACGCTGACTGAGTACCATGACAGAAATTCGAGGGGGAGATGGAATGAGGTAGGGGACAAAGTGTTTGTACTAAACTATGGCAGGGGTCCCAAATGGCTTGCAGCGACAGTAACGGGCAAGGAAGGAAACAGGCTACTGGTAGTACAAATGGACAATGGCAAAACCTGCCGGAGGCATGTAGACCAAGTCAAACGCAGATTTACCAATGGCACTGCGTAACCAGAGGCAGACTACAATGTGGAACTCGCACCACAGCTGGTGGACAGACAGAGGGAACAACCTGAGGAAAGGGCAATCCCAATAGACAGCCCAAGCGAGTCAACAACAATCACACCAATCGCAACAGACAGCCCAGGCAAGATACCAGCAACCACACCCAAAGAAAAACAGACACCAAGTCAAACAATTGAACCACAACTCAGATGCTCCACGCGAGAGCGTAGACCACCTGAGAGACTGAACCTATTAAGACAATAAGACCTTGGGGGGGGGGGGGTGATGTCATGTATCTTACATTATTATATATAACTGTATCCCAACATGCTATACATGACTGTAATAAGATATGACCTGTAACCACCAGCATACCTTACCACCAAGGGTGCACTTGCAAGAGACAGGTATATAAGCACAGGTCTCAGGCAAGTGCAGCATTCCAGAGCTGTGAAATAAAAGGTGCAGGTCCAGAGTGACCTTGACTTCACTACATGTCTCGTGTGAATCTGTACTGAGGGGACAGGACTTTACACTGTTCATCTACAACAGATGCCCGTTTGGAATTCGGTTGGCTGCAGCGATCTTCCAGAGAAACATGGATAGCCTACTCAAGTCGGTACCACACACGGTGGTCTTTCAGAACGACATATTGGTCATGGGTCGGGACATCGCCGAGCACCTACAAAACCTGGAGGAGGTCCTCTAGCGACTGGATTGCGTCGGGCTGCGGCTGAAGAGGTCGAAATGCGTCTTCATGGCAACAGAAGTGGAGTTTTTGGGGAGAAAGATCACGGCGGACGGCATTTGGCCTACAGACGCCAAGACAGAGGCTATCAGGAATGCGCCCAGGCCACAGAACGTCACAGAGCTGCGGTCGTTCCTGGGACTCCTCAACTATTTTGGTAACTTCCTACCGGGGTTAAGCACCTTTTTCGAGCCCCTACGTGTGCTTTTGCGCAAAGGTGAGAACTGGGCATGGGGAAAAAACCAAGTAATTGCTTTTGAGAAAGCCAGAAATATTTTATGCTCCAACAAGCTGCTTGTATTGTATAACCCGTGTAAAAGACTTGTGCTAGCATGTGACGCATCGTCGTACGGAGTCGGGTGTGTATTACAACAAGTTAACGTTGCGGGAAAGTTGCAACCTTTCGCCTATGCTTCCAGGAGCTTGTCTAAGGCTGAGAGGGCCTACAGCATGATTGAGAAAGAGACATTAGCGTGTGTGTTCGGGGTAAAGAAAATGCATCAGTACCTGTTTGGCCTCAAATTTGAGCTGGAAACCGATCACAAGCTCCTCACATCCCTGTTCGCTGAAAACAAGGGGATAAATACTGATGCCTCAGCCCGCATACAAAGGTGGGCACTCACGCCATCAGCGTATAACTATACCATCTGCCACAGGCCAGGCACCGAGAACTGTGCGGATGCTCTCAGTCGGCTACCATTGCCCACCTCGGGGTGGAATGGCGTAGCCTGCAAACTTGTTGATGGTGGTGCAGCCCACAGACTTGTTGATGGTCATGGAAGCATTTGAAAATGATAAATCACCTGTCACGGCCCGCCAGATTAGGACTTGGACCAGCCAACATCCTCTGCTGTCCCTAGTAAAAAATGTGTACTGCATGGGAGCTGGGCCAGCATCCCCGTTGAAATGCAAGAGCTAATCAAGCCGTTCCAGTGGCGAAAGGACGAGCTGTCCATTCAGGCAGACTGCCTGTTGTGGGGTAACCGCGTAGTGCTACCCAAAAAGGGCAGGAAGACGTTCATCTCGGATCTCCACAGCACACACCCGGGTATAGTAATGATGAAAGTGATAGCCAGATCCCACGTGTGGTGGCCCGGTATCGACTCTGACTACGAGTCCTGTGTACGGCAATGCAGCGTATGTGCTCAGTTGAGCAACGCGCCCAGAGAGGCACCCCTAAGTTTGTAGTCCTGGCCCTCCAGGCCATGGTCGAGGATCCATGTCAACTATGCGGGCCCGTTTCTCGGTAAAATGTTACAGGTGGTGGTGGATGCTTTCTCAAAATGGAATGAATGTAAAATAATATCGGGAAGCACTGCCACCGCCACCATTGAAAGCCTGAGGGCCATGTTTGCCACCCACGGCCTGCCTGACATACTGGTCAGTGACAATGGGCCATGTTTCACTAGTGCCGAATTTAAAGAATTCATGACCCGCAATGGGATCAAACATATCATCTCGGCCCCATTTAAACCAGCCTCCAATGGGCAGGCAGAGCGGGCAGTACAAACCATCAAACAGAGCCTTAAACAAGTCACAGAAGGCTCACTCCAAACCCGCCTGTCCGGAGTACTGCTCAGCTACCGCACGAGACCCCACTCGCTCACAGGGGTGCCCCCGGCTGAGCTACTCATGAAAAAGATACTTAAAACCAGACTCTCGCTGGTTCACTCCAACCTGCATGATCAGGTAGAGAGCAGGCGACAGCAACAAAATGACAACGATGGTCACGCCACTGTGTCACGGGAAAGTGATCTGAATGACCCTGTGTATTTGCTAAACTATGGATATGGTCCCAAGTGGATCACGGGCACGGTGATAGCTAAAGAAGGGAATAGGATGTTTGTAGTCAAACTAGACAATGGGAAAATTTGCAGAAAGCACCTGGACCAAACGAGGCTGCGGTTCACAAACTGCCCTGAACAACCCACAGCAGACATCACCTTTTTAGAGCCCACAACACACACCCAAAGAATCAACGACACCACACCAGGAAATCGAACCCACCACGCCCAACAGCCCAGCATGGCCAGACTCACTCAGCAGCCCTGCAGGGCCAACAACACGCCAGCCCAACGAGGGCACAGCCAACACACCAGAACAGACATTTGCACCGAGGCGGTCCACCAGGGAAAGAAAGACTTCCGACCGCCTCACCTTGTAAATAGTTTTCACTTTGACTTTGGGGGGGGAGTTGTGTATCTGTAAAGCATGCACTCCCATGTTCCGCCACCAGGGAGCTCATCCCCTGAAGTCCCAAGAGATCCCAGCATCCCTTGGGAGCACTGTATATAAGCCGGCCCCGAAGGCCTGTTCCTCACTCTGGAGTGTCTTATTAAAGACTGAGGTCACTGTTACTTTAACTTCCCTGTGTGCAGCCTCATCTGTGTTAGGAACACAATAAAAAGCATACGAGATTCTGGGCTTCATAAATAGAGGTATAGAGTACAAAAGCAAAAAAGCTATAATGAGCCTTTGTTTAATACTGGTTCTGCCTCAATTGGATTATTTTGTCCAATTCTTTGCACTGCACTTTAGGAAGGATGTGAGGGCCTTAGAGCGCGTGCAGAAGAGATTTACAACAATGGTTCTTGGGATGAAGGACTTCAGTAATATGGGTTCACTGGAGAAGTTGGGGTTCTTCTCCCTGGAGCAGAGAAAGTTAAGAGGAGATTTGGTAGAGGTATTCAAAATCATGAGGGGTCTAGACAGATGAGATAGAGAGAAACTGTTCCCATTGGCAGAAGGATCAAGAACCAGAGAACACTGGTTTAAAGTGTTTGGCAGAAGAACCAAAGGCGACATGAACATAAGATAAGAACATAAGAACTAGGAGCAGGAGTAAGCCATTTGGCCCCTCGAGCCTGTTCTGCCATTTAATAAGATCATGGCTGATCTGATCATGGACTCAGCTCTACTTCCCTGCCCGCTCCCCATAACCATTTATTGCCTTATCGTTCAAAAAATTTGTTTATCTCTGCCTTAAATATATTCAATGACCCAGCCTTCACAGTTCTCTGGTGCAGAGAATTCCATAGATTTACAACTCTTTGAGAGAAGAAATTCCTCCTCATCTCAGTTTTAAATGGGCGGCCCCTTATTCTAAGATTATGTCCCCTAGTTTTAGTTTCCCCTATGAGTGGAAATATCCTCTCTGCATCCACCTTGTCGAGCCCCCTCATTATCTTATATTGTTCGATAAGATCATCTCTCATTCTTCTGAACTCCAATGAGTATCAGCCCAACCTGCTCAACCTATCTTCATAAATCAGCCCCCTCATCTCCGGAATCAACCTAGTGAACCTTCTCTGAACAGCCGCCAATGCAAGTATATCTTTCCTTAAATACGGAGACCAAAACTGTATGCATTACTCCAAGTGTGGCCTCACCAATACCCTGTACAGTTGTAGCAGGACTTCTCTGCTTTTGTACTCTATCCCCCTTGCAATAAAGGCCAACATTCCATTTGCCTTCCTGATTCATTGCTGTACCTGCATACTAACTTTTTGTGTTTCATGCACAAGGACCCCCAGGTCTCTCTGTACTGCAGCACTTTGCAATTTTTCTCCATTTAAATTATAATTTATTTTTCTATTTTTCTGCCAAAGTGGACAACCTCACATTTTCCCACATTATATTCCATCTGCCAAATTTTTGCCCACTCACTTAGCCTATTCATATCCCTTTGCTGATTTTTGTGTCCTCCTCACAATTTGCTTTCCCACCCACCTTTGTATCATTAGCAAAATTGGCTACATTACACTCGATCCCTTCATCCAAGTCATTAATATAGATTGTAAATAGTTGAAGCCCCAGCACCGATCCCTGTGGCATCCCACTAGTTACTGTTTGCCAACCGGAAAATACCCCATTTATCCCGACTCTCTGTTTTCTGTTCATTAGCCAATCCTCTATCCATGCTAATATATTAGCCCCATCCCCGTGAGCTCGTGAGATCTTGTACAGTTACCTTTTCCGTGGCACCTTATCGCATGCCTTCTGGAAATCCAAATACACCACATCCACTGGTTCCCCCTTATCCACCCTACTCGTTACATCCTCAAAGAACTCTAGCAAATTTGTCAAACATGATTTCCCTTTTATAAAACCATGCTGACTCTGCTTGATTGAATTATGCTTTTCCAAATGTCCTGCTACTGCTTCCTTAATAATGGACTCCAGCATTTTCCCAATGACCAATGTTAGGCTAAGTGGTCTATAGTTCCTGCTTTTTGTCTGCCTCCTTTTTTAAACAGGGGCATTACATTTGCAGTTTTCCAATCTGCTGGGACCTCCCCAGAATCCAGGGAATTTTGGTAGATTCCAATCAATGCATCCACTATCTCTGCAGCCACTTCTTTTAAGACCCTAGGTTCAGGGGACTTGTCCACCTTTCATCCCATTATTTTACCAAGTATTACTTCTTTAGTGATAGTGATTGTATTAAGTTCCTCCCTCCTTATAGTCGCTTCATTATACACTATTGGGATGTTTTTAATGTCTTCTACCGCGAAGACCAATGCAAAATATTTGTTCAACGACTCTGCCATTCCCCTGTTCTCCATTATTAATTCCCCAGTATCATCCTCTAGTGGACCAACATTTACTTCAGCCACTCTTTTCCTTTTTATGTACCTGTAGCAATTCTAACTATCTGTTTTTATATTTTGTGCTAGTTTACTTTCATAATCTATCTTCCCTCTCTTTATTATTTTTTAGTTGTTCTTTGCTGGCTTTTAAAATCCTCTGGCCTCCCACTAGTCTTGACCACATTGTAGGCATTTGTTTTCAATTTGATACCATCCCTTATTTCCTTAGATAGCCATGGATGGTTATCCCTTCTCTTACCATCTTTCCTTCTCATTGGGATATATTTTTGTTGCGAAAATGAAATATCTCCTTAAATGTCTACCATTGCTCATCAACCATCCCACGCTTTAGTCTATTTTCCCAGTTCACTTTAGCCAACTCTGCTTTCATACCTTTGTAGTTTGCTTTATTTAAGTTTCGGACACTGGTTTGAGATCCAACTTTCTCACCCTCCAACTGAATTTGAAATTCAACCATGTTATGGTCACTCATTCCCAGAGGATCCTTTATGAGGAGATCGTTTATTAATCCTGTCTTGTTACAGCAGAGGAAAAATTGTTTATACGCAGCGAGTGGTTCGGATCTGAATGCACTTTCTGAAAGGGTGGTGGAGGCAGATTCAATTGTGGCTTTTTGAAGGGAATTGGATACGTACCTGAAGGAAAAACATTTGCAGGGGTATGGGAAATAGGCGGAGGAGTGGGACTAGTAAAGTGCTCTTACAGGGAACTGGCACAAGCTCAACAGGTCGAATGCCCTCGTTCTTTGCTGTAACCAACTTATGATTCTTTGATTCTATGGTTGCCCTCCCTTTCCCCCTTGTAGGAATGTACCTAGACTGTCCCAGAACCATCTACTCTATAAAGGCCACCCATTGCTCCATTACTTTTCCGTCTGCCACCCTGACTCCCATATTACCAAAATTGAAGCCCATGGGATAAAAGGGGCAGGAGTAGCTTAAATACAAAATTGGCTAATGGATATAAAACAGAGAGTTGTAAATGGCTGTTTTTTGGACTGGAGGTAGGTATATAGTGGTGTTGCCCAGCGTTCAGTACTTGGACCATTGCTGTTTTTGATATATATTAATGACTTGGACTTGGGACTACAGAGCACAATATAAAAATTTGCAGATGACACGAAACGTGGAACAGGCTCATGGAATGGACGGACACGTGGCAGCTAAAATTCAATGCAGACAATGCAATACATTTTAGTCGGAAGAATGAGGAGAGACCATACATACAAAATGGTACAATTTAAAGGGGGTGAAAGAACGGAGAGATCTGGGGGTGCATGTGCACAAATCTTTGAAGGTTAACAAAGCAGTTAATAAAGCAGATGGGACCCTGCTAAATAGAGGCATAGAGTACAAAAGCCAGGAACTTATGCTAAACCTGTATAAAACACTAGTTTGGCCCCAGCTGAAGTATAGTGTCCAATTATGGGCACCAAACTTTAGGAAGGACATGAAGGCTTTGGAGAGGGTGCAGAAGAGATTTACTATAATGGTTCCAGAGATGAGGGATTACAGTTACATGGATAGACAAGAGAACCTTGGGTTGTTTTCCTTAGAGCAGAGAAGGCGAAGAGGAGATTTGATAGATGTGTTTAAAATCATTGAAGGGTTTTGATCGTCAATAAAGAGAAACTGTTTCCAATGGCTGAAGAGTCAATAATGAGAAGGCACAGATTTAAGGTGATTGGCAAAAGTGACATGAGAAAAACTTTTTTACGCAATGCGTGGTGAGGATATGGATTGCACTGCCTGATAGGGTGGTGGATACAGATTCAGTAGTAGCCATCAAAAGGGAGTTGGATAAAAACTTGAAAGAGAAAAAATGGCAGGGATATGGGGAAATAGTAAGGGAATTGGACTAACTGGATTGCTCTTTGAAAGAGCTGGCGCAGACTCGATGGGCCAAATGGCCTCCTTCAGTGCTTCTATGATCCTATAACAATAACTGTATATATAAAGTTAATTATAAAATAGTTTAGTATTAGTTTGCGAACCCTTTATTATTTTCCTTATTTTGAGGAGTTAGCAAATTGTAATATCTATTATAAATATAACTGCTGGTTCATTTATTATTCATTAAATTCATTTGGCAGTTAAAACCTAAAAGAAGGTCTTGTGGGATGCTGTGCAGTCACGATGGTCTGCTGTTTGATGAGGAAAATTCCAGTAGCTAATGAATTCCAAATAAGTTTTTCTGTTCATTATTCTGGGCATGCTATCAAAACCTACCTCGATGTCAGAGCCAATTGAAGATACTCTTGAGGCCTTAGGGAGCCAAAACTTGGGATTAATCTGAAATACAGAAGCCGAAGTGTCCAGCATAAGGAGGGCAGAAAAAACACAAAAATGCAACTAACATGATAATGGGCTTAGAAGAAGCTAATGCAGAATGGGATTGAGATACTATGGTGGTCTGGACAAGCAAATGAAAAGTCTGATATTTTAAACTCTCTTCGTGAAACTTGACACCAACAGATGTTCCACAGTGATGGTTTTTACTGACAGATGGTAGGTCAGAATGACTGCCAAATGGGTTCTCAGAAGATATTACAGATAAAAATCATCGGAGAATCAGTTTAAATGTCAAAGCTATTAATATAATACCATAGAACAAATCTCTTCCACCCTGTGTTATCTGCTTTCAAAGTGGAGGATTTTCTGAATGCCCGGAACTAACACTGAGGGTAGAAGGCCTCATCAGCAATCTGTTCCTCTTGACACCAGGCTCAGAAATACAGTGAGCCCAATGCCATCTGTTTGTTTAGCTGAGACAAAGGATAGTACCAGTGAAGAAGGGTTCGAGGTTATTATTAACTTCAGGAGGTCACCACATTCTTTTACATAGAATTACATAGAACATGCAGCACAGAAATAGGTCATTCAGCCCAACAGTCCATGCCGCCATTTATGCTCCACTCGAGCCTCCTCTCATCCTTCTTCATTTAACCCCAACAACATATCCTTCTATTCCTTTTTCCTTCATGTGCTTATCCAACTTCCCCTAAAATACATCTGTACTATTTGCCTCTGGTAGCGAGTTCCACATTCTCAACATTCTCTGGGTAATAAAGGTTTTTCTGAATTCCCGATTTGATTCTTTTGGTGACTATCTTATATTGATGGTGTTATGTCTCAAATAAAGCAATGTGACTGAGTACTGTCGACTT
Organism: Pristiophorus japonicus; assembly: GCF_044704955.1. Lineage (NCBI taxonomy): Eukaryota > Metazoa > Chordata > Chondrichthyes > Pristiophoridae > Pristiophorus > Pristiophorus japonicus. The sequence goes on along the minus strand of NC_091977.1, from coordinate 339,479,712 downwards.
GAGTAAGTGTGACCTTAGTCTCTTTATTCTGACTCCAGAGTGCTGGCACAGCATGGGAGGCCTGCTTATATGCAGTGCTCCCAAGGGATGCTGGGATCCCTTGGGATTCCAACAGATGTGCCCTCTGGTGGTGGTAGAATGCTGGTTACAAGGTGTTACATACATAACATCACTTCCCCCCTGCCCCAAAGTCAATAGTACACTTATTTGCAGGGTGAGACAATCTGGGGCTTTCTGCTTCCTAGTCGATCATCTCGGCACAAACACAGGTGCAGGTGAGTTGGTTGGGCCTTCGCTGGGCTGCTGCGCAGCTGACCTTACTGGGCTGCTGGGGATGATGAGTTCAACTTCATGGTCAACTGTGATGTCGGTTGCCACTTGTGTGTGTATCAGAGGGTCGAAGTTGGTGGTGTTCTCTTCAGGTTGCTTTTCAGGTGGTGTCCTCTTCAGGTCCAAATGCTTTCTGCAAGTTAGTCCATTTGCAAGTTTGACCTCAAACACCCTCCTCCGTTCTTTGGCTACGACAGTACCAGCAAGCCATTTGGGACCATGTCCATAGTTGAGTACAAATACAGGGTCATTGACTTGACTATCGCGTGACAAATTTGCGTAATCATGGTACATGCTTTGTTGATGCCGCCTGCCCTCGACATGATCCGGAGATTAG